>NW_010295996.1:0-1810 GCF_000700745.2 Antrostomus carolinensis
GAGAAAGTGCCGCCCTGCAGCTGGTTGCGGTGACATCCCCGCGAAATGGCCGGGGCTGAGCGTGTGTGCACCTCGGGGCTCTTGTTTCATCTCTGCAGGCCTTGCTGCGGAGTGGCTGAGGCGTGCGGGCCCGCTCCCTGCCGCGGGCAGGGGTTAAATTTCCACCCGCTGAGCCGAAGTGGACAGAGGTGGGCTTTGGGTTTGGGTTTTTAACCTTGTAGAGGAAGAGATGGTAAAATGGACAGGGTGGGTGGAGTGTGAGCTTTATGTTTCTCTATAAGGTACTATGTTGTATCCTGGGGGATATATTCCCCTGCGCCCTTGAAGTAAAGTGACTAAATGTAAAGTTTCTAATTGTATAAAAGCCATTCTGCAATTCTACATGCCGTTTTGAAGTTACAAACTTTGGCACACTGAATGCTGATTATAAACTCTGGTGAGGTAGTTGTAACCTATGGACCTCTTTGCTTTATATTTTTAATTTATTTATTTGAACAACATCTTGGGTCTTTGAAAGATCTGTAAGTTATCTTAGGGCATCCAACCAAATTATGGTGACAAGGGTCATATATTTTAGTTCCTTTTATGGTAAGAAAGCAACTGGACATTCTACATTGTAAAGTTTACTGGAGTACAATGCAGAGTTAATGGAACCCATTTTAAAAGGGTTTGGGTTTATCTGTTTCTCAGACATATTCAAATACATATTGGTTGCTGAGCAAAGTAAAGGAAGTTACTGAACATCTGCCAGTTGAGGTCATGTCGAGGGGCAAATAGATACTAATTTCTAATACGCCGGATCACTGTAATGGCCTTTATGAATTTGGAGAATGAAAGGAAGGAAAGAAAGTTCTTGGGGAACTTACCTTCCCCCCCCTCAATGAATACTGAGTTTTGCGTTTGCGAGAGTTTCAGCTAGCTGTCCTTTTCTGCTTGTATTTGCCTCAGAGTAGTTTTTATAGTTTTGGAGAGTTGTTAGAAAACTGCTCAGGTTTCCAGCCAAGCTTCCCCCACCTTGCTACACAACTTCTTTGTTAAGTCGGGAGTGGCGCAGGAGCAGGAAGCACGCTGTGATGTTTTACTATCCTTGGTAATGTCCACAGCACCTTTCAGTGTAGTTGGTTCTGTGCTGTTAAGGTGCTCTTCAGTATTTAGTTCAGATAATTACTGTTAAATGTTACACCAGTCTTTAATGAAGAGTACTGTTACTAATAAGTATCCTATTGAACACTTGACTGTAATTTAGTATAGTTTGTCTTTTGTTCTTCCCTTTTTTTTTGTTTAACCTCTTCATCTGGGTTAGTCGTTGTAACAGAGTAGTTTGAGCATGTTTTGAAACAGCTTTTTAACTTCACAGTTCAGTGAACTGTTCTGTGATCTGCAGCCATTACAGTATGTTCCTGTGAAAATTGTAACTTTAGAGGAACAGCATTTCCGTTGTGTATGTGTTCCTCTGAACCAACAGCTGTCCTAATTTAAGGTGCTTGCTAAGTACCATTGAGTTTATTCATTATTAACATTACTGCATCACGCTGAATATCTCATTACCTTGTTGTGTTCAGCAGCTTTGTAAGTGACTCCTTCTGTCTGTTTTCTCTGAATTGTTGCTTGTTGTCTCCTGTGTGATAGGAAAAGACAGAATTATATTTGCGACCAAGGAGGACCATGAGACACCGAGCAGTGCTGAGCTGGTTGCAGATGACCCAGATGACCCTTATGAAGAACAAGGTCAGTAGTAAGCAGAAGAACGGAAGTAAGGAGTGATACATCACATAGATCATTTTTGAACAATATTAAAAAACAAGAACAA
>NW_010295997.1:0-7343 GCF_000700745.2 Antrostomus carolinensis
AAAGGAGGTTGTAGCGAGGTCGGTGTGTGTTTTTTCTTCCAGGTAACTAGTGATAGGACAAGAGAAAATGGCCTCAAGTTGCACCAAGGGAGGTACAGATTGGATGTCAGGAAAAATTTCTTCACTGAAAGGGTTATCAGGCAGTGGAATGGGCTGTCTAGGGAGGTGGTTGAGTCTCCATCCCTGGAGGTATTTAAAAGATGGGTAGATGAGGTACTCGGAGATATGGTTTAGTAGTGGATAGATATGGTTGGATCTCAAAGGTCTTTTCCAACCAAATGGTTCTATGATTCTGTGATTCTATTCCAGCAGTGTTACAGTTTTCGAGTAGGGATTGTACTTACATAGGACAGAAATCACGACCTGAGAAATTGCTCATATAGGCTCCTCTGTGTAAGTTCTAAGAGAATATATACTGTTGCGATTCTGAGATAAAACACATTACCGATTCAGTCCAAGCAGTCTCCATGTACAGTGAAGAAAATGCGTGGTTTGTGAAGCTCTTGTACTTGCTTGACTGGCTGTTGTTGTTGATTGATATCTGTGTAAAAGAAATACTACCATGAGAAAGGCTTCTCATTCTCCAGTGAAACTAGGTCCTTCAGAGACAAATGTATGGAGACAGTAAAACTGAAGCCAGTGATTCAGCTGTGGCACCAAGGAGCTGCTTTATGTATCTTTGTCCACTCACTTTCTTCCTGCAACCTGTGTTTTCTCTTTGCTTTGGTTCAATGTGTATTATTAAACACATTTTCCTGTGGAAAACTAACACTTGATAACAAATTGTTTTCTAATACAACCAGCCTGTAGTCTTGACTGCCAGAAAGTTGCTGAGAATTTTTATCCAAGTGTCTTGTTTTAAGTATGTTTAAGGGTCATTTTGACCCAGTTTTATCATAGCTATAACCAGGGGGAAGAATGAAGCTGGCACATGGGTTACTAATTCAAGGACAGCTTTTAAAATAGGGAGTTCAGAGTTCACATGGTACATATTTTTTGGCAAGCAAAAGGACATCAGTCTGCAGAGAACTGTGAAGTAGCATTCTTGAACATGGCTTTTCAGTGTTTGGGATCTAGGGTTATCTTGCTTTGCTTCTAAACTGCTTCAGCATTGTGTGTTGTTTGCAATGCCTGGCTCATCCACGGAAAGACTAGAAGAGGAAGAGCTGGAACTATGCATTGTGCTGGTTCTTTTTTTGTGATGCATTAGTCTCTTAAAATAGAAGCATTTAATAGGTGGATAATTGTATGAAGAAACAGAAGAAGAGAGATCATGATGGCTCAAACTTCATTGTGGAGTTCCGAGGTATGTTATAATATGTATGTTGCTTTACAGGTAATATAGTCTGGTTTAGTGCAACTGTTTCAACATAGGAATCAATGGTTATCAACCTCTAAGAGGGTGTACTCTATGTTCTGTTTGAGGAATAAGGCCTTGTTACATCTCTTTGTATAAGGGATTATAAGTGTAGAAAGACAACTCAATCACTTTGAAACCTCTCTTTTGTAGGGTGGCTTTAAAGAAAGTAGTTATTTGCCAAATGTATGCAAATATACGTATGCAAAAAACCACCCTGTATGCATGTTGATGGTATTAACTGACTCTTCTAGTAAAGAGGCAAAGTAACCATCTGTGCCAAGCAGACAAGAGTGCTCTCTCGAGGAAGTGCAGGTAGACCCAAAAATAACTTACCTGACTTTAAGTTGGTCTTGGGTAATAATTTCTACCTTAGCTTAAAGAAAAAACAAGTACAAAAAATGGCATCAAAGTTTTTTATAAACCCTAATGAATTTATATACAGAAGCAAAAGCTGAGTCTGATTTGCTGTTGTTACCTATAAATGCCCACATTCCTGCATTATGTCTGTCAGAGCCAGGAATAGATCAGCTGTTGTGATTCCATATCCAGTGCCTTAAGTACATCACTAACCTTCCTCTACTAGCAGGATATCTCTATTCCATATGTTGCTATAAACCCCTTACTTGGAGCTACTAACTCTTATTAAGAGCTTTTCAATTCTTGCCCACTCAATTTAGTCATTCTTTCTTTAGTGGCAAGTAGAAGTGGTTTATATTTTGAAGTACCTAAAAAGTATCTGGAGAATGTTTTCAGAACTGTATCTGGTAGCTTAGTGACAAAAATAGGAGTGAAAAGCTGCATGAACATATTCGTTTTACAGAGCACTCAAGCAAGTGAGCCGGATCTGATTTCCTTCCTCTCCACCAGCACCAGCAAAATTCTTTGCAAACCTGCCATGGGCAAGTCATATCTTTTACCTGTAGAAAAAAAAAGTGATTATATATGTTTCCCTGAAGGCATAATTGGCTTTCAAAGCCTTTCTCACATTTATCAACAGAACTCTTGGCTTTCAGATGGTGAAGTGGTTCTGCAAGGCTTTGCACTTAGAAGTTGAGATGTATTTTATTTTATTATTTTATTTTATCAGTGTTTGTGAAATTTAAGAGATTAAGGTATTCCTCAGTGTCATTTTTAGTACTTTTGGGTGCAACTGATGTGTACTTTCACTAGTATAAGTAAATTACTGTAATATTTTTGTTTAAAATCAAGTCAGATCTGAATATTGAATTTTTATTACAAAGTCAAACACAGCACTTAAATGTTGCTTACTTTCTAAATAAGTCTGGTCTGTATATCTGACTGGAGAATATAAAATACAGATAGTCTCACTAAGGAAAATAAGTCTTTGCTTTACCTTGCAGACAAATAGGTCAATATTAGTCATAGAACAAAAAGCTGCATGTACTTTTCAAGAGCCAAGGACCTTCAGTACCCAGGGGTAAGGAAAAATGGCTTGGGTTATTTTTGTTTCTTTCCGAAAAAAACCCACTAATGCAATACACTGAGATTTACATGTTACTGTTTCCCAGACATTTTTCCATAAGATCCAAGGAATAAAGATTGTATAGAGAGGGTTTTTTTCTGGTGCTGCAAGCATATGCATGTCTAATATTCCTGGGAGTAAAATGCCTGCAGGATCAGAGTCTGGTACCAAAAGTTGTTTTCTGAATCTTACAGCAAAATTTTGAATTACAGAATTTTGAGAACATGTTCCCATAGGAAATAAAAACTTTGTGCCTGAAAGGTAAAAACCTAATTGCAAACACTTGACATTTATTATAGCTATCACTTGTAGAAAATTATGTTCATTGCAAGTGTTACATAAATAAAACTTTAAACCCGGTATCTGGAATAGTTTTTTATTCTTCTGATTTCTCAAAACAGTCAAGGATTTTGGACTGGAGCTTAAGAGAGAAAAAGAAAAGTAAATAAATATAATACCTTAAAGAGAAGATCAGTTGCTATGCATCTGTTGCTGCTTTAGACTATGTAAAATGATTCACAGTTAAAACTGAACCTTTATATTGAGCCAAGGAAGTGGCTAATATTTGCTGTATTTTAACCGGTTGTATGGCTTTATTAAAAGCTCTTGTTTTAAAATCAGCTGAACAACGATCAAATGTCTGTCTCCAAACAAATTCTCTTTGTGACTTGGCATCAGTTTCTTATCAGATTTTTTCCACCCTGTGTGTCTCAATCGAGGACAACAGGTTTTGAAAGTTTAGGGAAATATTTGTCTTCACTTTCTATTCCTTGTCAGTATTTTATTACTATTTGAGAGCTGTAGGTAAAATGCCAGTGTGTTGCAGGTTTTAGTTTTTGAGAGGGAGCTGTATGCTTTTTATATTTACGTTGTTTGTTCTTCTTGTTCATCAACAGAATTTACCAAAGCCCTACTGATTTTAGGATTTCAGGAAAGTAATTTAACATTAAAACAAATGCTTTGAATCCATGGATATTGAAGTACCTTACTGGTGCCAGTGACTTGTTATGTAGTTTTTGCCACTTACAAAGCTCTCAAAACAGAAAATTACATGAAATCACATTGTTTATCTTTAACTTGCCAGTATATAGTTTCTTATGTCCTGGAGGTGAGATTGTTTTCTAGACATTTGGGGATTACTACAGCATGTGCTCATCTCCAATTACTGAGGGGAAAAAACACTATTGCTATGGTCAAGTGAATTTTAGTATGGATTTTTATAGTATTTGCCAAGTCAGTTCTGAATGCTTCTAGGACATATGCATCAGATGTGTGGTAAATAATACACTTGCAGTAACTTTCTATGAAACTACAGCAGTCTGCATATCATTATTATTTGAGATGTTATGAATATTAATATGAATAATTTTTGCAAAATCTCTGCATGCTTCACATATGTTTCTGATGCGAACTGCTTGTTCAAGAGTGATGAAAGAAATATCCAATATCACAGTTCTAACATCTGTTTAATAATTTGGTTTGCAACAGGATTAGTGCTTACTCATGCTGCATAAAACCAGAAAACTTTTTCCTACTATTAAGCACGTTACGAGACCTTTAAAAAAATTGTTACAGCTTACTTTACCGTATAAGCAATATAAAATCTTATATTTTTTTACAAGGAAGAAAAGGAAAAAACCCTGGCTTCCTTAGTAGAACCATGTTAATGAAACCAGACTTGTTATGCAGATATTTGATACATGAAGTAAATATGTGAGTGAGTGTGATCATAAAACAGTCTTAAGTTTCACTAATTTGTAACATTATACGTGCCACATTTTCAGACCTTTGTTGCACTGCAAAGGTAGAAATTGAATTACTTTAAGTATAAGGGGAGTTTTGCTGCTCCTTTGAATTCAGGTAGTGAAGAATCAGCGAATTTAACTGCATGGATTCAGTGCATCTATTCTTATGCTGAGTTACTTTCTTGAAAGCCTGAGATCAGAAGCACTGAAGAATACTTTGATTGCTCGAAAAAGCCACACCCCCCCCCCCCCCCCCAAAAAAAAAAAAAAACAACCCAGTGTAAAGTGCTAGAATAGAGTCTTTAATGATTTGGTTTTTGGTTTTGTTTTGACACTGGAGACAGTGTTCTGAGTGATAGAAATGCATGTTGTTCTGCATGGCTTTTATAGCCAGAGATATCAGTGTGAGTCTTTCCAAGGACAGAAGATGAGTTTCCAAGCTCTTTGGTTGGTTGATTTCTAGTTAGTCCTACCCCAGTGTCTTCTGTAATTGGCTTTGAGTAGGACTGGATTCACAGAAACAGTGACATTTACGACATCCTTAGGATTTGCACTGTTTTGCTCTCCAGTATTTGAGTTATGAGAAGTTAGTCTTCAAGGAACATTGCTAATGACATGTTCTTCATGTTATCACCTGTGTGAAGGTTGGTGACTTCTGTGAAAAGCAGACATGAGTTTGCCTTTGAGAAGAGTAACATTGCCTGCATTTATGCCAATAACTCAACGGAAATGGGTATGGCATTTAAATCTGCCTTGTAATTCTCACTTTAGTATGGGTTGGTACTACATTTGCTTAGTGTAAGTAAACAATGGTTGACATAAACAGGGCTATGTTTAATTTTTCACTCAATTTCTTTTATTTCTCTAGTGTAATAAGAATTTGTTTTTTTTATAATAAGTGTAGAATTTTTATTTCATTATGTGAAATATGTTTACATAATATACATTAATATATATGTGTACATAATTGAATATTTGTTACTGTGCTTTTTTCTCAGTTACTATAATTCTGTACCTTGTGCAAGAAACTGATTTGGCTTACAGATTAATGTAGTTTTTAAATATGAAGTGTCATAATTGCATGTCTGATTATTAAAATAGGCCTCTGTAGAAGGCTATGGTCCTGTTCCTAATGGAGGATTATTGGAGTCCGCTTCCACAGGCTTTGGATCAGCCTTAAACACAACATCCTTTTTCTCCACCCTCTCTGGCTAACACCTTGATAGTGGATTGTCCATCATGTATTTTGGGGATCAGGGTAACACTGCACAGTGTTTCTCCATAGCCACTGTAGCTTGCCTTTTTTGTTATCTCACTAAAAATTGGAAGCAATGCAAAATCATTATGCCTGTGTGCACTAGGATTGTCTAGTGTAACTCTACACGTTGTGGGTATCTATGAATTTAAAAATATACACGGAAGTGAAGTATGGAAATATGACTCTCTGCTAAGCCAGATATATTAACTTCTAAGAAGCTAATTCAAACGAACTGTAAGTACTTAATTAGTTCGATTTATTTTGTAAATGTGTAGATATTTTTCAAAAATTCATTGCTGCATAATGTTCCTGAATCACTGTTAATAGACTCTTCTGTTACTCAGAGGCTTTTAATATACCAGAAGTGTGAAAAATGAAATTTCACTGAAATATTGCTAGTGTACTAAATGGTTCTCATGAGCAATTTACGCAGGACTCGGCATATACTTCTTATGGCATAAAGTGGGTCTAAAGTAGTAGATGAACACATAGCTCTCATTGATTTGGGATGTATAGTATCCTTTCAGATTACTTCATTGTTTGAGGTGGAGGGGAAACCTGTGAGCATACAATTTTAGTGTGATCAGTACAGATTAGTTTATACTGCTGTCTTAATTACATGATCATATACTACTTTGTCATTTCCCTTTCAGATCTATATGTGTGCAAGAAGTGCTCTTACACGGTTTTATCCTAACAATTTGATATATCTGTTAGACTCCTCAAAAATACTTTCTTAAAAATTGTGTTTTAAGTTTAATTTCTCTGCTCTCATCCTCTCAATCCTGTGGTTCCCTCCCCTTCCTCTCTTACTCCCCCAAACACCCTACTTGCAAATCTTTAGTTGTCATAGTTATTTCATTTTTGGATGATCTTAGGTTATTTGTATGTTAGGAGATTAAGGTCTTTGTTGTTGCAGTGTGTAGTTGTGTTGGACTTCTCTGGTATGCACACAGCAGTACTTGGTGCTGTGTACGAGGGGAGTACTGTATATTAACTGTACTATGTATTTTAATGTATTGATTTTCTTTTTTTTGCTGTTGAGAGTTGAGCATCATTCTCCCAGGAAACTTAGGGGTTTTTCTTTTTTGACAAATGCATGGTGAGTACAGTAGTTTTCTGGCCAACGGCATCCTGGGGTGCATTAGAAGGGGTGTGGTTAGTAGGTCGAGAGAGGTTCTCCTCCCCCTCTACTCTGCCCTGGTGAGGCCGCATCTGGAATATTGTGTCCAGTTCTGGGCCCCACAGTTCAAGAGGGACAGGGAACTGCTTGAGAGAGTCCAGCGCAGAGCCACCAAGATGATTAAGGGAGTGGAGCATCTCCCTTATGAGGAAAGGCTGAGGGAGCTGGGTCTCTTTAGCTTGGAGAAGAGGAGACTGAGGGGAGACCTCATTAATGTTTACAACTATGTTAAGGGCAAATGTCATGAGGATGGAGCCAGGCTCTTCTCAGTGATGCCCAACGATAGGACAAGGAGCAATGGGTGTAAGCTGGAA
>NW_010295997.1:7424-23937 GCF_000700745.2 Antrostomus carolinensis
CCCTCGGGAGACTTTCAAGACCCGCCTGGACGCCTTCCTGTGTAAAATTGTTTAGGTTCCTGCTCCGGCAGGGGGATTGGACTAGATGATCTTTCGAGGTCCCTTCCAATCCCCAACATTCTGTGATTCTGTGATTCTGTGATTTTAAAACACAAATATTTTCACAGTACTATCAAATTAGTTGTCAACAGTTACTGGATTTACTTCTCTTTATCTGAGCACCTTGTAAATCCAAAATAAAAATAATGGAAGTGGGAGGAGGAAGCAGCACAGGATGTTGCCTTATGTAGGTAGGTATTGGGTTATGCATAGTTGCAAAAATTCTCAAAGGTATGTGTCCTCACTGATGGCTCACAGTGTAATAGTTCTGTTTATGCTTGTGATGTTTGTATCTATGCATGTTGAATTCCCCCTGAAAGTATCTCTTATCTCTATTCAGAAGGTGCTTTTGTTATTTCTCTAGCAATACCCTAATTTCTGGAACTGGAATACAGGGAGGCAGGCAAGAAAGCTTTGCTTGTAAGGGAAGAGGTAGCCTATATGTATACATGTGCATGTGTGAATTTGTGTTTGTTTGCTTATAAAGTATTATTTTAGGCTATCATCCCCAATATTATTTCTTAAATTCAGGGAATGGGTGATTGTGTAAGAATTGTAGTTTAATTATGGTACTGCAAAAATTACAAAACTTTTTTCTTTCTTTTTTTTTTTTTTTCCCTCCCTTAAAACAGGTAAAATTTTGCATTATCAATGTGCTAATCTGGCTGTTCTGCCAGTTTCTTCAACTGGGTTTTTTTCATTTTCATTCCAAATATCTAATATTCTTTGTCCAAAGTTATTTCATACTTCTTTTTGCTTTAAAATCTGATATTAAGTACTTACCACAGTTGACATGTATTATTGTTAAGTAATATATTTTTATCTAAAGCTACAGGTCCTCATTAATATTCCAGGGGGTCTTTTAGCACATGCAGAAAAGGGACTAGCTTAATAAGCATGGGGAATTATGCATATTCAATATTTCTAAAACCAGTTTTATAGTGTGTATATAGATGAGACATATAATTAATCCCAACTCAGTTACAGTAAATATCTCCTTTATTTTTTGTATGAATAACTTTGTACTCCTCTAAAAATATTTTTAAGAAATTAGATTTGAAAGGTGACGATGCATTCAAAACACTGTTTTGCAGTCAGTTAAAGACCAATCATTTATTCAAGATAAACACCCACAAGTCTACTAGACTTCTTATGTGATAAGTAGAAGAGTACTTATGTACCCGATGTTGGATGCAAGGTGTATAAACAGTGAAAACTGTAGATTTTTCGACAGCAGCTGGAAACCTCCTAGCATGCTAGGTCACATGATGTTAAAAAGCCTCGTGTACATAGGCAGTATGTATTGCAGCTGAATAATTTCCAGTAATTCTTGAAGAGATTGCATAGTGTCTTTTAAATGGAAGAAATATTGATTAGAAAATTAGGATGTGGTTTAGATTGCTCAAATTTAGGACTGACATAAACATGCAAATTTCAAGGTTCTCGTGCATCTTTATTCCATCTATTTTTCTGGCCTGAAATCACATGCTACTTTAATCAACACTTGCCCCTCCCCCAAGGAAAAATGGTCACTTAAGCCAAATTGTACTGAGAATTAGCAATGTCTGTCTGTGAGGCTAAGAGCATGAAAGTAATTTTTCAGTTTTGCATTTGGGTTCCCTGAGATGAAAGGCCAATGTGCTAATCCAGGAATTTTACATAAGGCACTTTACGTGACATGATAATGGTGTCATTAAATGGATACCTTTTATAAAATTACTGGAGGCAGAGAAAGCATTCATGTGTGAAACATCTCTTTGTAAGGACAGTTTGAAAAATAGTCATTTGAAGATGCATAAACAACACCCATGCACTCTTTGCCTTTTGTACAGTAATAAAAATGAAAGAAAATAATAATAAATAATATAATACAATAATAAAATAAAGGGTACCATCCTGCAAAGATTTGAAGACAGAGGAGAGGTTTAAGTAGGAGATGGACTTGAGTGTGCTTTAAAGACTTTGGGAACAGTGGTCAGAGAACCTGTAGTGGTTGAGGTGAAGTATTTGAATCACTGTAAGGTCTTATTCTTAATGAAATGTTTTGTTTCATGACTTATTGGGGAGGTCTGGGAGAAGATCATGAGGATAGCCACAGGTGGAGCAGTAAGATGGGCCTGACTGGAAACTCAGTATAGAATTAGATCTTGAGGATAAATTACTAGGATAAAGCATCAGGATATGCTGCTACTGGATCTGCAGAGCTTGATACATATACTAAATGTTTTGAGCCAGAACAAGAGTTGACGAGGAGGAAGATATATGGGAATGGGCAGAGACCCAGACTGAATTCAGGAGACTGTTAGTGTGTTTTCTGAAAGAAGCTGGTGTTTTACATCGCCAGAAGGCAAAGCTAATATATAGGCTCAAGGAAAGGTCTTGCTACCTTTGTGTGTTTTACCACGTGCTAAGATAGCTGCTTTCTGTTTGGGGACATCTGGGATTCTTGTTCCTCTTGATAGTGCATAAAAACTTTGTGAAACTAGTTTTACAAATATCTTCTTCAGATACTTGTTAGAGGGAGCATACAACTTTCATGTTAGCTGTGAAAGGATTAATGAACTGCCTTGAATTCAGTCATCTGTTGTACTGTACTTGCAGATGCTAAGTTATCTGCTCATGATAGAGGCTGCCGTGATGCTAGAGATTCAGTTTGTGGATGATAGGGAAGAAGGATAGCAGACTAGCATTTTCTGAGAGATCTGTTAGGTTTAAGGACTGTTTAGGAGAGAGCTACTGACAGGGCCTCCTGAGGGGAAGGTATTGCACGAGTTTTCCCCTCATTGATGATGTCGGCCAAATAAATTTAGATCTGATACTATACTTGAGAAGAGTTCTGTGACCAATCTTTGTTTTGACTATGTGCTTTTATGTACTCAAGCAGGAACCTAAAAATGGTTTCTGGTATAGCAGTTATATACCAGTTGACCAGTCATATTTCCTACTTTGAAAAAAATGAAGCCAGTAAACTTTTCTACCATTTTTATTGTGTATAAAAATGATCCCATGTGTATAACTGAAATCAAAATTGGACTAACTTTAGTAATCCCTGTGGTTCAGCTACTGTGGTGGGGAGGGAGGTTTTTTCTGTCCTGTGATATTCCAGTCTCTGCAAGCAATCAGATTTTACAGAATACTTTGTACACAAAATCATCAACAATCCTGTTATTTAAAATGTATAGCACTATGTTGCATAGTTGCAATGAAAGGTAGATAGGGATGGATGTGTGTGTGTGTGTGTATGAGAGCGAGTAATAAGTGCACAGAGCTTTTTAAAAAATCTTTAAAAATCTCGGTGGTTCAATACACTTGGTCATTACTGGTCCCTTGTATAGTTTGACAAGGTTTAGTGGCACAATTAACGTTTCACTCTGTCTCCTCTCTGTCTTCAGTTCTTGAACAAATCTTTGGTATGTTTTTCAGTTTCTTCTTGCCTTCTTTGAACATCTAACATTCTTCATACAGTAACCTAGGAAATTGGCAGTATTTAGTGCCCTACTCTGCTCATAATCTTTTTCTGTTGGCAGGAATCCTTTGGAAAAAAACAGCTTTTTCATCAATTGAAGAAAGTGCTTGGCCATTTTCTAGCTCTAGTACTTTAGTCTCCTCTTGAATAAATTAGGCTTCAAGAAGTCAGAACTTGACCTTCAGACTGTGTTATCTAGCCTTGAAGTATATCAAGAGCTATCGCTGAATAGTTATTTCTTCTGGTAGTAAATCCCATACTGATTATGCTGCATTGCTGTATATGAAGAGAGAAACTCAACAAGCTGCACACAAGGTGTTGGCGTCAGTCCTGTGCGAAAAATCATTTCCCTTACTTACATGTCTTCTGTGTGTTACCTTCAACATGCTACAATACATAACCAAGTACCTGAAAAATTAGAATATTTTATTTACTTTTGAAAAATTGAAGATACACTAATGTATAAAAAGAAAATTCATCACCTTGCACCGAGGAATTATTAATATTTAAGCTTGCTTTCTTCCTCATTTTCATACTGTTGCTATGGGGACTAGCCGTGCCCCATGCTTCCCCACTCCTTGTTTTTCTGCCTGTGGGTCAGGAACAGAGACAGGACCAACCCAACAAAATGCCAGCTGCCTTAAGGAACTAAAAAAGAAGTTATGACTGTATGATCAAAACTTCTGAGCCAATATAAATTCTATTGTAACACTGGAAATTTTACTGTGGTTCCAGTTCGTTGTAACCTCTTACAGTTGGTTATGGCTTCCTAAAGTTTCTTTTCTGAAGTTTCCCTTATTCAGTTGCTTTCAACCCTTTATTTATAATTACATTATTTCAAGGCAACCTTTTTTTCATCGTTTAAAGTGGGTCTATGAGAATAGATTTATTCTGGCACAGTACAGCAAATAACGGGTGCATAGGGAACAGCAAGGCGAGTCAAACTTCCCAGGTCACACGTTCCAAGAATACATACCCAGCTTCTTGAGCCAGAGTTGATAGGCTCATATTTCTCATAAAATATTTCATCTCCTCTCTCTGGCAGATCCTAATGGCTGTCTTGGACTGCTGACTTACATCCCTACCAGTACACATGCTTCAGCATCAAAAATGTTATCTTGGTGAGACATCTTTTGTTTCTTTCTTTCCCATGCCTTGCACATCCCTGAGGTTACAACTTCCTGCTATTTGTGTCTTTACTGATACCTTTTCTATTTGACACCACTAAAATTCTTATGAAGGACTGAGACCTGGGTGGAAGTTTTCAGTTGAAACCCTTAATGCTTTTCCTTTATTTCCTACTAGAATCCTCTTTTTTCCACTATTCCTCAGTGTACTCTGATTTCTTCACAGACTTTTTCATTCCTCCTGTTGCACATTGCATCACTTACACCTCTGATCTTTGACCTAGCATAGCGTCATGCTTTTTTCTTGGACCATTTAGACTGCTTTTCTGAATGAGTTAATTCTCTTCTCTAAGAGGTTAGCAATTTAGTGGTATCTAGACTGAATAGCAGTTGCAGCCCTCTGCTTGTCCTGTGTGAGCTTGACAGCCAGACTTAACTAGCTCATCAAATTATCCACCAGCTGTGTATGCAAGCCCTCAATGTTGTCATTTTCCCTTTGTTCCCGTTGGTTGTAACTTGTTGGATTGGTGTCATCCTTTTGGGTATCCTGTTTAACAAGACTTTTAGGATGATCATAACACAAATAAAATACATTTATGGTGATACGAACATGGCTTGTGTGTGGGGAAGAGAAGCAGCAGCCAGATAGCCTGGATGATCTCTGAATACAGGATATCACAGGGCGTGTAGAGATGAGAAATGTGCTACAGGCTTTTCAGTTTTCCTGTACGACTGAAGGCCGTTCAGTCTACATACCTCATTCATTTTAGAACAAATGATTAGAAGTAAATATTGTCAAAATGCAATGAATTTCTGAAATTATTAGTCTCTTTTTATGACTAACTACATCATCCACTTAACATTATCTTTTTGTTCCACTTTGTACTCTTGTTTTAGTGAATGCGTCCTGTATTAGATTACTCCTACATGCCCAGGTGCTCCTGGTCTTTTTTTCTGTTCCTGTAGTGGTTTGGATTTGTCGGCAAAATTTTCTGTTAAATCCATAATAACACAACAGTGTATAGTTGAAGGTCTTACATCGTTTGAGTAGACTTACTAGCTTTATTGCAGGATTTGTTCTTTATCTGGGTTTTATGCTTTGGCCAGAGGGAATAATGCTATGTGAATAAAATGAAAGACAGTTTGAAGAATTATGAGGGATAAAATGTTCTGTCAGAATGACTTCTCTACAGCAGTTAAACCTTGCTGTTATATACCACCAGTGACTAGAAACAGATACCCAGAGACAGTACTGGACCAGAAGGATGTTTTAGTCTGACCCAACAAAGCAGGTTTTTTGGTCTTACATGAAATTACTAAGTGCTTCAGCATTCTAAACCAACTGTTCATTATAGTGGGTTAACCTACATAGCCTTTGTCATATTTGCTCTGGACATTCCTTGTACCATTCCAGAAATTTCAAGAAAATTTCCAAACTGTATCTTCTTCAGCTGTATCAGCTAAAAGTCAAAACTTCGTTGGTCTTACAGAGCCTATGCTCTTTTCTCATCCAGTGACCTCCATGGGAATATGTAGGGGATAAAGGTGGTGACAAAGGCATTTGTCACTTTGAAGCTGTGTTGTAGTTCAAGCCAGAACTTTTGTATAAAATTGTGAAAGTTAAAGAATGTTTTAGGGAAAAAAAATCTTTATTTTTTTGTTTTATAAATATATTTTAGAACTGCTGCAAAGGAAATGGGAAACTAATTGATCTCTTATTCAGAGACTTGGTCTTTCTCAGCTTCAGCAAGAGATCTGCTTTGCTGAGAAACCAGCAACATAGAGTGAAAAACCTGGTGGAAACAATAGGTACTTCTTTTTATAGCTGGTATCTCTTCAGAAACACAGAGTGCAGCCAGAATGTGGCAGTAACAGATTTGCTTTCCCTTGTGCTGGAACACAGCATTCTATTTATCTCTGACAAGAGAAGGATATGTTGGACAAACTGCACTATTAAATACAGAAAGCCTCATTTAAATAATGTTAGTGCTTTGACACAAATAGGGACAAGCTATTCAAACATGAGGCTGATAACATTCTGCCCTTAACTTTGTTATACACAGAAAACAAGAAACAGAAGTGTCTTTTAGTGGTTTTATGTTGAAATTTCTTCATCCCCCAATATTCCTACATGACTTCTTTGGAAAATAGAGTAATATGTGTATAGTTTCTGCCATATTTCTAGTTTGAGGAATAAAGAACATTGGTGCTCTGGGAACCTTTTCATTTTATGTTAATTTTCTATTTCACAAACTTTTTTCTTTTTTTAAATGAAATACTGAAGTTCCTTCTTCAAGTCAGATTCTTTGAATCCTCTAGTATGATGAAGTATTAGATGGAGCCTAAGCCTCCATTTCTATTGATATTAAGATAGACTGAGGTTTGCCATTTAAGTTTCTTTAAGTTTTAGACTGTATAACCTGTTAACTATTTGGTTTTTGCCTTTTCCAGTGTCCCCTCATTTTAAACTGGCAATTTTATTTCACCTGTAAAGAGCAGATCTGGCAGCATATTCTTCCATATCTGTTGTGAATAATTAATGCAAATAAATAATTTAGCTGCTCTGCAGTGTGTTTATCTTGTATAAGTGATCCTTTGACTGCTTAATCATCCAGCAAACCTGCTAATTTTCTTTCACTTCTGCTATTCCATGGAATTCTAATATTTGAAATTTTTACTAATAATGTTTAAATTTCCTCACAGCTTTCTAGTTATTCATATACATCTTATCAGTTGAAATGCCTCTTTAGCTGCTTTTGTTTGGAGTCTCCATAGTCTGAAAAAAATCTCCGGTAAGGTTGAATACTTTGAGACTCTCTGTGTAAATAAATTGTCCCATACACCCCCACCTTGCCTTATAAATAATGTGCATTCTTTTTAAGGACTTCACTGTGATTTTTATTTCTAACCCTTTGCATTTCTTACTCCTGATTTGGTCCTTTGTTGTGGTAATGGATGTTGATGGTGATAAATCTTTCTATGTTTAATCTAAATGTTATTTATTACTACAATTCTTACTTACAGTATGTTGAACTTCACAGTGAACTTGTTGTTATTTAATTGCCCAATTATAGTAACTTTTTGAGACAAGTATCATATAGCTAAAAATAATCTCACTTTCTACTCTAAAAATAGTTGTACTACGAGTTAATTGTCCAAACTGTGGAAGTTGCTTTCTCTAGACCTTGCCTTTTGTTCAGTTTTATACAGAGAACTGAAATCTTCTATAACTATTTTATTACTATTTATAACTATATTTTGCTTCTGTTGACAAATACTGTAAAAGTGAATGTATCAACTTAAGGATTAAATAATGATACTTGTATTTTAACTTTTTTGTTGTCTTTCAAACCTCGTTTCTCTTCAGTTTTACTGACATTGTCTTTGAGATGATTGCATGTCAGCATTGTCCTCATTCTGCCATTTTTTTTAACATCATAATGTGATGTCATAACCTTTGTTTCAAAGTACTTTGCTGGTATATTTTTGCACATAGCTTATTAGAATTTGGAGATCTGCATAATTTAACCTCCCTTTTTATAATACAACATATTTACACATCTAAAGCAGCAGTCATCTGAGGAAGTTTAAGTCCTTTACAAATCTTAATGAGTTCAATCTGTTACCCTGCTGTACAGAAACAGATTTCAATTCCCCTGCTCCATTTTACAAAAAGGAAGCTGAGAGACCAATATTGACTTGCCCAAAGTCAGATGACAAATACATATTTTAAAACTAAGAGCTGGACCTTTATGCCTATAGGTATTCTGAAATATTTTTTGTTAGTTCTTTACCTTGCTATTTAGTTCCTTTTTTGGTGTGATTTTTCTGTTCATGGGATGGTCAATCTCGTGCTAGATTAAGTAGGGCCATTCTGAAGAGTCTTGGGGGAGGGGAGTGCCTATATAATATACATAGTTGCCATTGTGCCATAGTAAACTATCAGAAGACTACTACAGAAAATAAATAAAAATTGGTTAGTTGATTATGTGCACATGCTGGTACTATGAAATTAAACGGGGTTTTTTAATGCCTTCTAACAATATTTAGATGTAAAAAAAATAATTGTATTTTGAGACAATAAATTCATGAGTTTTTAGAGAAATTCAGCTTGTCAGTGGTCTTATATTTGAATAAAGGGATGAAATTGACATAATTTTTGCTCTTTGAAATGTCATTTTTAAAATGGTTAGATTTTGGAAACTATAAGAATTTTCTTGTGATAGGAAAGGTAGGCAATTTTCCTAGACTTTACTATTCCTTTCTTGGCACTTTGGTTTCGTTGTAAAACAGACATAATTGATTATTAGTGCTTTTATATCTTCTAGTGCTTGTGGGACTATACCTCAATCTATCAAGAATAGATAAGTGTATACAAAGTTTACTTTTGGTCACTTGGAAAAACAGCTCCTCCTACTTCAGGCAACTACTTCATTCTTTGATGATTGCTGTCCTTGTAACCACTGACTTGGCTTGCCTTCAGTTTCTTTAAATTGATCTCCCAAGTCTTCAATATATGGCTTCACAAGCCGTACAAGGTGCTTAACTTTTCCTTAATAGACTTGGTGGTCCTATTGAAGAAGATGACAGTTTCATTTCGTGTCACTTCTGAAGTGTCCAGTCTGCCTATTTTGCCCATTTTTTTGGTTTGTTTTTTTTTTTAAGTTTTCTGTTTTGTACCTTGAGAAGAAAGCAAGGTATTCGAGAACGTTGGAGCTGTAGAATAGAAAATGTTGCTGGCAACAGGATCTTAAAATTTCCCTTCCTGAAGCTGATAGGAATACAGGGAGTCTCTGCATGACAGAGATTTTAAATCTAATGCCTGTGTCATCTAAGCTACTATATATATATATCCTGTATATTTTTCTGCACAGGAGCAGTGTTCCTTCTGCCTCTTAAAGCTATACGGTGTTCCAAATAAGAAGTCAGAATTCACTGGAATCTGTATTTTACATAAATTTGGGGTTTTTTTATTACATGGTGAAACTCGGGTTTGCCCTCTTCCACTATGGACAGGCTTCCAGATAATTGTTCCCTAATCACTGGGTGACAGTTCATACCTGCCCAATTATACATGGTGACAAGTCTGCGCAGAAATCATGTGGTACCTTGTGAACCCTCCTCAGAAAAGAGGTTCACAGGCTTAATAACCAGCATTTTGGATTTAGGTGTCTGAAATGTTAATGAATCCTCTGTTTTGTGTCTGTACTTCCGTTCTCTGTTCATTCCTCACAGAGACATATACAGGACAAATTTTGGAATGCTTCTGTTGTGTCGATTGAGAAAATAAGTTACTTTACAATGAGCAGGTACAGTTCATCGTTGTGCACATATTTTGGGGTTTTTTGGGGTTTTTTTTTAAAGGCATGTAGATCTCTGCAAACTGTGAGAATCCTTTTGGCCTGGGAAACTTCCCTTTGAAGGAAATACTGGAAGCTGTCCTTTTAACTGTAGACTGGGGCATTTAAAGGGAAAGTCTTGTGTTCGCGCCTGATGATGGAGACAGTAAACTTTACTAACACTTTTTTTGTGTATTGTTGTGAGTTAACCTGCCCTTTAATATTTTTATGAATGCAGAATTTTGCTGATTCTCTCTTAAACCAAGACAGACTATTGCTAGAAGCCATAAAATAGTTCAAAATGCTAGAAATTTCTAACTGCTTCCATTGTAGTTCAAATACATTGACAATTTCCCTACCCTCTGCCAATATCAATAAGCAGAAATCTTTGTCTAGCAGGGGACAAGGTTGGAGAACAAATGCTTCAGGCAAATAGCCTATTAGTTAACACTAAAGACGGAGGTTAGCACAGTATCAGGCAGGATCTCCAGGGAAGTACGGCACCCTGGAGTGGTAGGCTTTTTAAGGCCTGGTTTTGCATACAATAACTGTGCATTTAACGTAAATGTGACTGAAATTGTAATGTAAATGCAAAATGTGCAATGTTTTATTCATGGCAGAAAAATAATTGTAGAAATGATAAGCTAAAGATAGATACTTGTATCTTTATAAATAAAAAGTGGCCTGATTTTTATTTTTTTCTTTTTTTTCTCTAAGGTGCTGACCATCCGCTGTCTTCATGGCTACACAGGAGCATTAAGAATAATGTAAATGTCAGATTGTTTTGATGTAGGCACCTAAATACGGACTCCATTTGCTGAGCAGTTCTTTTTCTGTTGGATCTACCTGGCTTTTTTCACACGTCAAAACTTAGTTTGAAATTTGAAACTCCTCAGTGCAGTGTATGGTCTTTCCATATGTTTGTGTAGTTTTTGCAGATTGGAACTTCCAAAACAGATGGTGTGAAGGTTCTGAAGAATCAGACTTGGGCACCTGCTCTTAAAAGTCTATGAAACATATTATTTGGTTATTGTAGTGGAGGTGATGGACGAGTGTGGAAGAAAACTTGGGGGAGTGGAGTCCAGCCTTCTTGCTCCTCCCTCCTCCCACACCAGTTACCTTATCTGCTCTTTTACTTACTCTTTTTGAACAGTTTCATATTTTCTTTAGAAAAGCTAATCTCCTTTTTCCTTTTCTGCATTAAATATTAGGTTATATTTGCCAACATGGATTTTACATTCTGAGTTCAGATGTTTAGTGAAATACAAACAAGAATATATTTTATTTTGAAGCAACATTTCTTAGCAGAATGATTTTTGGAGGGATAAACATGCATTGCACATACTTCTGGGATCTTGGCTGATTTTCAGTATATTGAAAAATGGAAAGAGAAGGCGTAGGAAAGCTGTACCTCCTTGCCTGCTCCCATAGGCAATGAAAATGATTAATGCTTGTCAGGCTCAGCTTGGTGCTTTCCTCTTGTAAAGAGATCTTGGAGCTGCTAATTTCTTGCTTCCAGTGGCTTAAATGGAAGCTATTAAGTTGCTTCTTTTTCTGACCTTGGGAAGAACTAAAATTTCCTTGTATTTATAATCTAGACAGGAAAGAGAAGATTTGAGCACTACTGAGGCAACTTAGTTTCTAGCTGTATACTAATAGGTGTAGTCAAGGGAAGTTAAATAGCTTACTTTAGAATAAAGCTAGATAGTGTATGGTAATGAAAACTGTAATGACAGCTTGTTCTCAATTAGCAGCTCTTTTCTTGTGTGCTACTTCTCAGACAAATTTTCAGCAGAAAATTGGAAGCGAGTGAGGATGACTGGCCAGCCTAATGCATGATGATAACTGCTAATAAAAATAAGGAGGTATTCGCTCAGTCTTCCTTCATCTCTGTAGGAGGCCTGCATAACTGCATCTTTAGCATAATCCTGACACCTTTTAATTCTTGGAGCATGCTCTACTTCTGGGAGGAGAAGTATTTCTTGCAATGTATTTCCAAGGAAAAATGGGATTTTGAATTTATCCTTTTTCATGTGATCCATGTCCCTTGGAACAAATACATTCCCAGCAAATCCTACAAGACACTTTGCTTCAAACACAGCAGAAAGCACAGACTGAGCAACTTTTTTTTTAATTAAAACCCCCTTGCAGGTGGCTCTAACTGATGAGATTTACATCATGACATTCACTTCATTAAACTGAAACTGTAACAATTTCAGAAGGATCTATTAGATGACTGCCTGTTGTCTCCTGCTGTATTTGAATCCCTTGCAAGGAAGAAAAAAAGGGCACAGTGTTTGTGTTTTATAAGGTAGCACGTCATAGCTGTGAGCTGGGGTGATCCATTGTCCTAGACTTGCACAGGATTTATTTCCCTGTACTGAGAAAGCTGAGTGAGAATACTCACAGAGAGTATGAACTCTGGGTTTTTTTTTTCTGTTGTTTTTTGTTGTTGGTGGTGGTGTTTTGTTTTGTTTTGTTTTGTTTTAGCTGTGCTCCTGTTTTCCAAGGCCACCTCCAAGGCTTCCCACTCACCAAGCTGAATGGCTGCAGGCAGCTCATTGTCAAGACTTGTGTTGCTGTCTTCAGCATTTTAAAGTCTTTTTCTATTTCTTCAGCAATAAGAGTGTAGTCATCTGTACTGTGACTCTTAACCCTTTAAAAAGAATTTCTGTAAAAATTGTCTGTCAGGGGCCGCAGCATGGGCTGTACGTGCTCTTGTTGTAAAACAAGCACACCCCCTAACTCGATGAGTACCTGGAGAAGACTGTAGTTGCTAAGACATGCTGGCAGGGTCCCAAGCCAAGACACTGGCATGGATTCTCATCCTGTTTTTTTTTGCAAGAATACTGAGAAAGGGAATAAAATATTTCAGTTGGAAGGGACCTACAACAATCATCTAGTCCAATACTAGGAAAGTCATTTTAATTCTCTCCCTTCCTTTCTCCTTCTTTACTGTCTCTCTCCTTTCTGGCACTTCAGCCTGTAAAATCTTTTAGTTTCAGCCTGTCACAGACTTACTGGAGAGGCTAATGAAGAAGCTGTCCCTGACCTTCAGTGCTGCCCAGAGCAGGACATGTTTTAAGATGGTGGGATGCTGTTTTGTCTACTCACCTGTACAGCCTTCCGTTCCATTCACAGTGAGCCCTGCCAGACACATCTTTTAATTTCATCTTTGAATCCTTGTAAATACTGCAGGGATTTAAATAATTCATGCTAGTTTATCCTGAGCTGCTGAACAGCATTTCTGTGTGACTGGAGTAGGAGTTTTAAGTTGTGTGTGTGGAACAAGACCCTACTGCAAGCAGGCTGCATTGCTACTGCTCTCACTTGCTTAGCAGTGGGAATGCTGCCAAAGCATAGACATGAAACCAGCCATAGCTATCAACCACAGCTGCTTTGGCAGTATCAATCATTTAATTCAATTGGTGTGGTCTTTTTGCCTGTTGTGTTAAATGTAAGTACTGGGCTGTAGCTTAGGTCTGTGAAAGTCTTAGTCTTTGGATTAACTTTCTCCAAGTTCTACCTGTTTTCCCTGGAGGACTCTGCTTAGAAGTGGTTGATTCATGAGCAGAGAGAGATTTTCACCACTTCAGAATCATGATTTTAATGATTGCTGTATCATGGAGGTTGGTGTCATGGCAAGCATGGCTGAAGCTCATGTGGAACTCTTGAGCTGTTTATTATCTGGAATATTAAGACAAGTCATCATAGTCTTGATGCTGATTTAACATGCAGGGACAAAGTTTGTAACAGAATCTCTGTATATGTAGTTCCTTGGAGAAAAGCAGTTTTTTGGAGGGGAGTAGGGCCATCAGTGTGCTTTAATCTCTATGTGGTTTTCAAATGGAGCTCGTTTTCCTTGTTCTGATGTTTGGAACACATGAGTGAGCTGATCTGATTTTTCTAAAAATTAGTTTTGGATTTTTGATGATAGTGGGGAGAAGCAGGTGGCAGGACATACAGATGCAGCTCTTTACTCACTTTCGTACCAACTTTGGCACAAACCAGAGAAGGAGCTGCTGTAAAAAGTTAGGGCAACAGTATATTGCTGATTGTTCATTAAATGCTTGGAATGAGGATGTGTTTAGTAAGGTAGCAGTTGAAGACTGACTGACAATAACGTGCTTATTTGTCTTTAAGATCTTGTGCCTTGATGCTTAATGAAGGTTTTACAGGGGTATTTAGGTTTTGTGGATAAAGGTCAGGTGAGGTGTGTCATGTATTCTGATGAATATAGATAAATTGAAAAAAATGAGAGGAGGATTTTAGAGATAAATTAAAAATGTCTTGGTTGCCCTTTGTCTTGAGGATGTCTGTGCTTTGTCACAGACAGGGTAGGCAGGGTAGTTGAACCTGTGCTGCGTTTCTTGCTGTTGGGGCCAGACTGTCACTAGCAAGTGAGCCGCTTAGTGTTTCCATTGGCCCAGCAGGCGCTGCGCTGGGGATGGACATTCAGACTCTTATGGTTTTGGTAGAAAGGGAATAACGCTGATCA
Source organism: Antrostomus carolinensis (assembly GCF_000700745.2). Lineage (NCBI taxonomy): Eukaryota > Metazoa > Chordata > Aves > Caprimulgiformes > Caprimulgidae > Antrostomus > Antrostomus carolinensis. The sequence goes on from NW_010295997.1 coordinate 21,954, forward strand.
GTGTTACTTCACACTACTAGAAAATGTCAGTGTTGGAGAATAAATGAATTAATGATGTATTCACTTCCCAGTCTCATGACATTGAGTGGCTTCTGAGTGAAAATGCTTGTTTGAGAATACGAAGAGTAAAAAGGATGCATTCCAGACTTGATTACTTAGCATGTTTCTGAGTACCTGGAAGACTTACAGCATGTTTAATGTTGCATCAACTCTTCTGTTCCTACTGCTCTGCCTGTTTGTGTTTATAATAAAATCTCAAACATCTGTTTTATTTTAGGAACAATGTTACTATTGTAACATATGGTAGCATGGATAAAAGTTGATCCTTATGTCAGGAGCCTCAATATTTTTCACTTTTTGTGTTTTGTCTACTTTAAAAAAAAGAGAAATAGAGGAAATCTGACAGAGTATTGAGTTTCTTGAGTGCTGTGAGAAATATGAAATTATTTCCTAGTCTTATACAAGAAACTTCTGTGTTGACTTTAATGGATTAGTCACTCTGCAGAGCTTACAAAGACAGAGCATTGGTGATTTGCATCAATTCCATCCAATTCACTGAGTCATCGAATTAATTTGATTCATTCTCCTTCAGAGAAAGAAAATAGGGAAAAAAATACTTAAATGGTCATGCTTTCTTTCAAACAGTCAATATGCAATATGAATTCTTCAGCCTCTTATTTTGAAACTAAGCTTAAGCAGGTTTAGTGTCCTCTTCAAGAACTTAATGGACACCCATTCTTCAGGACTAAAATATGTATCAATGTTGAAAAATAATTTTTTTAACTGAAATTTAGAAGTGAAAATGACAAGAATAAGTCATGAGAGTTTATATTGCCTCCTTCCCTCCACCCCAAAATACTTGATACAGTAAAGAAACTTGGAAAAACTGCTGAGATAAAGCATGATAAAGATAGTCTACTTTGTGATAAGTTTTTTGCATGTACATCTTCTAGAACATTTTATTTACTTTCCTGGTCCACATACGATGGTAATTCTTTTCCATGTAAATGGTTTTTGATTCTCCATGTCTGTATATATGCCTGTTTTTACTCATAGTTCCGGTTCTTGCTTGTCAAAATTGGAAGCAGCTCTGTAGCATCTCCTGGGTTTTTTGTCTATAGGATGTTGAGTGTCTCAAATCCGATTGCTGTTCTCTGAAATAACTCTATCAAATCTTTCTACAGTTCTGCAGTCACAGAGTTCTTGACTTTCACTGTTTATCCTCTGTGGTTTCTTCTTTAGCTTATGTAAGAATGCACTGTTTCACCAGGTTTACTACCTCTCCATTACAACTACTTTTTTTTTTTTTTTTTTTTTTTTTTAAGAATGCACCAATCTATCCAGTGTCCTGTGGCAAGGAATGTCCAGTAGCCAAATTCAGAAGTGTTTTACTCAGCTTTTTTGTTCTCAGTTACACCACTGCAGTAGAGAGAAATAGCTGCCTTTAGTATTGCATCCTATGTGTATAGGTTCTCGTCTCAGTTATGAAGCTGAGAGAGGAACATATTTGGACTAATGAATCAAAGATTAAACTTATGGATATTTTAGCTTTTTTATTTATTACAGCTAATTAAGGTGTATAGTGAAGATGACACTAGCAGAACCTTGGAAGTACCAAGTGATATAACAGCCAGGGATGTATGTCAGCTGTTGATACTGAAGAACCACTATATTGATGACCACAGCTGGACTCTGTTTGAACAACTTACCCACACAGGTTTAGGTAAGACTAATACTATACAATGGTATGGCAGTAAATATGTGGTTTGATTTTCATTTTCACGTAGAATTACATTTGTAATAAAAAGGCTTGGAAGCAGAATGTTGGGAGAGCTTGTGTGAATTTGTTATTTTGGGGGTTTGTTGCTTTTGTTTCTCTTTTTTTGAAAGCACAGTTATAAAGTACTTTTTGTAATAGTACATTTGCCTCACACTGCTCAATCTGTATCTGTAAGAGTGATTTGTAAGACACTGCAAATTCTTC
>NW_010295997.1:23971-30433 GCF_000700745.2 Antrostomus carolinensis
CTTTTACTGGTATTTCCTGCTTACCTGTAGCAAAACTTGGATTATTTTCGTTGCAAATAAAATCTTTTTTGTTCCCAGCACACCTGAGTGAAATATCTGATGTCAAGGACAGAAAGCGGTTACACAGTGCTATTTCATCTGGACAATAGGACCCAGGCTTTAGGAACAACATCAGAGTAGGCTGTCAGGATTTTCCTGCAATACAGTCAGTTTGGCTAGATTTATTGTGAACTCTGGGACAGGACTACTTAAAAAGCAGAACAAAATCATTCTTCTAAACTTCCACTTATGGACCAGTGAACTCTGTTGAAGTGACTTTATGCTTAGTATTTTAAGTAGCTGGAAACTAAACACTCTGAACTCCTCCCACATCATCAGTGTTCCTCTAGTGTAGTAAAAAAACATTTTTCTATTATATAGTTTAAAAGGAGTCATTTGTGGTTTCAGATTTAAAAAAATAATTTTAATTTCTGATCTTTGTTCCTTTTTGTAGTGTATAGACCTGATTTTGCAGTATAAAAACACATGAAGACAAATTAAATATAGGTAGAAAGGAAATATTTGCAGAAATATAAAATATACAGAACACAGGAAAGACTTCACTCAGCAAAGATGGGTTTGAGGAGCCCACTGCTAGGATGTAGTATTGAACTCCTGCTCTAGTCAATCTATCTTACTTCCTTTTATGGTACTACATTTCAGTACTGTACTGTTTAGTTTTGTCAGGGAATTATATCAGAAAAATCTACTGGAAGACAAATGTCATAAAAACTCCCCCTGGTTTTAATTTCATGTCACTCGGAGTTTCCATATTATTCTTGAACTTTGGCACTGTACTAGTCACCAAAGATTCTGCAACCTCAAAGGCAGTTCTAGCTGCTAGTATGAAGTCTGGTTTGAGAAAGAGGACATTTTGGGAGCCCTCTTGCATTCTAAATTACGTAGAAAACTCCTTGGGGTCCTTAATTTTCAGAAGAGACTGCATTGTTACCTGGTAACTCCAGTACTGTAGATTTAAAAACAAACAAACAAACAACAAACAATCAAAAAAAAAAAAAACCCAAAACAAAAAAACCAACCAACCAAAGCAACACACACCACCAACAAAAAATCAAACACACACCCCCACACAGACACCATGGAGATATATGTATATATGGCTAAAAGCAATTGTTAAACTCCCTTTCTGTGTTTGTTTCTAGGGAGTCTGGACTCATGCATTTGTGTAAAATAAACTTGACTGTGCATGTCCGTCTGTGTTATGTTTAGCAGCCGTATTTTAAAGATGAACTACAAAAGCTAAAACTGTTTTCTGCCCTTTTCTGCTCCTTTATCCTATGAAGGCAGCCACAAACGTTTTTCAGTTTTGTTTTTTTTTTTTTTTTGCTTTGTAACATTTCAAAGATATTTATAACCTTTTGCACTGAATGTATCAGTTGTAAGATGCTTCCAGCTCAGAGTAAGGTCAGAGTTAAATCTAGGTCGAGGCTGTAAATGACTGACTGAAAAATGGCTTTAGACAACACTACTGTATAAATAGTAGAAGTGTTTTCTGTATTTTATAGTGTGGCTGATGTTTAAGTAGCGTAGTAACTATTGAAGAAGACACTTTTGACAAACCGTGCCAGAACGGTAGTGGCATTGTTTCTCCAGTTTTATTTATTTGTATTATACACTTTTCATCAAATAGTATGTTTTCTTCAATCTGAAGGATTTCTTGGAAGATGTCAATACCAAATCATTAGTGAAGTTGCTATTCCTAAGATTCTGAAATCCTCAAAATTGCTGGCGTGCAGGTCTGAAGATCTGTATTCACCATACAGTCTTCTGATTGCTCCAGCTGCTTCAGGCATAATTTTAGGAAAAGGTGAATTGTTCATTTTTAAAATAAGATTATTTCCAAGATGAGGATTGCAATTCAACATTACTAGACAAGGAAAGGAACATTCTGAGATTATTTTTTTTTAAATAATACTGAATAATAATGGTTTCTTTTTATGATACTGTTAGATCTGATTTTGTTTGAAAGGTTTAACATACTGATCTTGACTTGCATTAAGTATATTTTTAAGCACTGGAGGAGTAGCATGAACAAATATTTTTCAAATGTTTGGACTGTTTGCTATTTATTATTCTGTTGTATGTTTTACCTGTGGAAATTTGGACAGTTTTTTTCTGCTCTCAAGTTAATGACTGGATATAGAAAGGAGAAGTACTGTGAGTGAGTGTGTGTCTGTGTAAATTCCAATATGACGGGGATTAATAATTCATTCATCAATTAGTGAACATTTTCTTTAATATCTAACAGCTATCTGGATACTGCTGAATTAGATATGATTGCATGAATCTTAGTGAGCTGAGCACAGCGTTCTGCTTTTAATCAAGACAGGCATTAATTACATCACTGGAGTGTGCCTTCATTGCTATGTGGATGTATCTGCATGTGAAAGTTAAAAAAGGAAAAAAAATCCCACCCAAAAGAAAACATAAGACTGTGGTCTGTATATTCCTGTCTTCACAAACCTATTTGCCCTTTAGTGTGGAACTATATTGTTGAACATTAAGTGCAGTCATGTCCTCACTCCATTGCATGGCAAGTGCTGACCAGGTGATGTTGACTTGGGGCGAGTGAGCAGGTGAGATGGTTCCTCCACCTGTGCCGCTTTGTGGGGTGCTGGCTGGTGCACTCCATCTGCCTGCCGTGGGACACCCACGCTGTGCAATGCTCACTGCTGCTGCCGTTCCGCCCGGCATGCTCAGCCTTCCTACTCACCTCCAAAGTTTTGCAGTAGCCTGAGCTCTGTTTCAAATAACTGCAGTACGATGATTATTACAGCGCTATAAATTGCAATATATTTCGGAATTGTGTGCTTCCGGTGTGTGTCCTTTTTGTCCCAAGCAATTGAATGCAAAGAAATTCATGGATGCCTTTTACCTTGTCTAAGGTTATTGGAGGCAGCTGAGGTATGCCTAGATTTCAATTGTGCCATGTCATCCCTTCCACCGGTTGTCTTGGTATTGGAGTTGCATACTTCCACTGCAGTTTCCCTGTACAAGGCAGACTGTGAAAACAGATTAATTTTCCATAGCTGTTCTTTTCAAGGAAAATCATCCTGAGGTTTTTTTATTTTCTAGTGAGAAATTTTTGTGTGGACTGTAAACAGTTTTCCATTTGCTTCTGCAATGCTAGACTTGTGTTCTAGGGTTCTTCTTTCAGTAGGTGATAGTGCCTTGGCCAGGCACATCACTGTCGAGTTTGTCTGTTACTTTGATTTCACTATGTGCATTCTTTTAGGTAGCCTGTGGAAGGCTCACAAGCAATAGTACTGGGCAATGGCTTTTCTGGTTTTTATTTAGTTTAATTTTTTTTCTCCCACTGGGTGGCTAGACAGGAGGCTACTTGAAATATGTTCTGTCATATGCTTAAATATTAAATCAACTTTGATGTGTTTTAGTTACTTTTTCTAGTTAAGGAAACTTTGTTTTGGACTGTAGCAGGTGCTTCTCATGTTAGAGGTAGTAGTAATCGAGAGATGGTAATGAGGAAAGTAGAAACTCTCCAATCTAGCCGCAAGACCAAAAATGATCTAACTAAACCAAAGTGCAGCAACATTTAGAGATTTGATTACAGTGCTGTGTTTACTTAGTGTTTCAGTTCCTTTGAGAAAGTAAGTTGAATCAATTGTGAAATATTCTGTGATGTGACACCTTAAAAATAACTACCAGCATCCTTACCCACCCATTGGGGTGATGCAGATTGTTGTATTTTTGTACCAAGAAGTAAGTCTTTAAGAAATGATATTTTCTTAAATGTCGCAATACCAAGCATTTAAGAGTTTTAAATGTCATCCCAGAGGACCACTTTCTCTCTGTAAAACTGAAAGGAAAAAAAATGCTGGTTTTGAATAAGAGCTTCAGTTTTTTACTATCTCTTTAGCCCAGCATCTGAAGGTGTTTTGGAGATGAGCAGGCTGTACAAGATCTTAAAATGCGCACTTTTGTTTCAGTATTTTTGAGGTATTTTTTGTTTTCTGAATTGCTTTATGTTTTTATTTGCTTAATTTGATCTGGTTACAAAAAGTGGGTTTTATGTAGCATCCTTAATCTCTGTCTTTATGGGCTCAAGAATGAGTTAAATTCAATGAAGAATGAGTTAAATTCAATGGAAGTTTAACTTTTCCGTACTTGATCTGTAGAACATGAGAGTGCTTTTGTCTTCTGCTAGTTTTGAGCTTGATATTTTCATACTGAGATGAAATTTAGCTGGATGAGTGTATTGTCTCTAAATTTGCTAGCTGAAAACTTTCTGAAGAAGCTTGTAGAATTGCAGGCTACAATAAGGCTGTGACTCACCAGACTGGACAGTGTGGAAGCATGAAGCAGTGACTGGCAAAAGAGATGGCAAGAGAAGATCAATAAAGATGCTGTAGTTCTAAAGAGACTTTAATGATTTCAAATTGGAGGTTTGATTTTTATCTCTTAGAAGATTGTGCATGCTACATTTACAAAAGTTAGACTCTTCGTTTAGCCAGGGCCACTTGCAAAAATGTACAGTTTATATTAATTTAATGTTATGCCCAATTAAGGTTTTTTTTTTTTAAATCTATGCTACTATTTCATCTGTTATGATTTTTTTTTAAAGTTTCTAGCAGGCAGTTATATGAGAGTATCAACACTGATTTAAAGTATATCATAAGATCCGTCATGATAATGCAATGAAGTGTAGCAAATGTGATTAAAAAATTGTGAGTTAAAGGGTTTTTATAATATATTTTTAATTATCCTTTGAAACCGTGATCAGAATTGAATGTTAAAACCCTGTAATTGGCAGGAAGACATAAGTTTAGGTCTCAAACCTATTCTTAACCTGTAACTCATTGTTGGAGTTTAATTTAACTTTGGAGATACCAGTGGTCATTTAAATAAAATCTACAGCTTTGCTCAACTGTCTTGTTCTCATTAGTTTAAGTCCACAATAAAGTACAAGTGGCCACAAAAACTGTATACTCATTTGGAAGCAAGTTCATCCTTTTTTTGTAATATGATTTTGTAAGCTCTTCAAATTTATTAAAAAAGGCAATATAAATAATACTGTACAGAAATTATCCATAGTCTTTCAAGATTTATGCTTTACTTCCTGCAGTTTGAGTAGTCCCATTGCATTACTCAGAGCATGCATGTAACCATGCACAACACAAGTACAGGAAAATTCTTAAATTCTTTGTCTTTCCTATAAGTGCATTTCATATTGCTGTAAAATTGAAAAAATCACTCAAGAATCTGAGCAGCAGAAGTGATCTAAAGCAGTGAGAACAGTGATTCTGAACGCCAGTGCTGTGGTACTGAATTCTTTGCCTTTTCTTCTGCAAAGCCAAACTACACATTAGGATTCACTTTGTAGGTTATCTTTTTGTTTTGTTTTCTTTTTAATTTTTTTTCATGGCTTACTTTTACTATTCCTTTTGCATATGCTGGTTCTACAGCTACTAAAATTGTCAGTATCTGTGGTTTGTGCAAAAATGTTAAAACACTGAAATGCTCTAAGTTCATTTACAGTTTTAGAAATGCTTCAGGATATAGTAGGGGCCTGGGGAGAAGATGACAAATTAATGGTATTCTATATTGCAGATAACTTTCACTTCACAAATGATGCATTAGAGAAAGGAGTGTTAAAAAGGCATTCATGACACCCAGTACAGGGTGAGTGAGTAGTTGAAGTGGTCTGATACCTGCTGCCCCATGCATCAGACAGTGGGAGCTACCTGGCTTCTGCAGGGAGAATATGGATTTGGCCATGAAATGGAATGAAGCCTTCAGCTGCCCCTGTAAAAGAAAACAAACAAAAAAACAGACAAAAAAACCCCACTGGCAACAAAACACAAACAAAAAACTCCATGTGTGACCTACCTCAAAAGTTGGGCCCTGCTGAGGTGGAACTGTAATGTGGTGTAACATGGACCTCATTAATGGATTGTGTTCGGATTGCTTGTTTCATGTTTTGTATTAGTTTAATTTAATAATATTTTTGTTATCTGACCTTTGTGTTTTCACGTTCTACTCCTAGGCTCTTCAGTGCAGGTTCTGTGTTGGGTTTTTTTTATTTGTTTATTTTTTTTACAGGAAGAGCTATAGAGGACCATGAATTAGTGATGGAAATCCAGTCAAACTGGGTAACAGAAGAGGAAAACAAACTATTTTTTAGAAAAAATTATGCCAAATATGAGTTTTTTAAAAAACCACTGGTAAGTCCTAACATGTGAAGTGGTGCAATTCCTTTTGATGCTGTTCTGTTACACACACAGATAGGCAGAGTGTAAAGCTGTTAGTGTAACATGAGTCAAAAGGAATAATTGGGAAGGAATATATGGCATATAAGAATGTACTGTAGTGTGTGTAACTGTTGGCCAGTCCCAGTTGTAAAACACCCATGTTTGAGCTTTTTTTTCTCTTTTTTTTTTGGGG
>NW_010295998.1:0-5953 GCF_000700745.2 Antrostomus carolinensis
AGGGGAAGGGGAAGGGGAAGGGGAAGGGAAGTTGTTCAGGATCTTGACTAGCTCCTGAGGACAACAAATGTATGAAGGGGTGAGGGTGGGGTAGGAGCACGGCAGCTAAAAATCAATTCTCAAATAAGTAACTGAAATGTATAATTACACAAGAGCACTGAATAGAGGTTTCTGTTAATCTATGATCCGATAATCTGCTTTCGTGTCCACTTAGCAAGAGAATTACAAACTGAGGATGGAAAGCCAGGGTGACTTAAAATTCCTCTCTTTGCTGAACAGAGGAGAAAAGGTCCCTCTCTGGGCAGGCACAATAGGTTTTCCAGGTACTGGCTATATTGTGTCTTTCAGCGCTATTATACAGACACCTGAACTTCAAGTTGCCCAAAGTCCAGCTCAGCTGGGCAAATAAAATTGTTTATAAGAATTAGCAAACTTTACTCACAGAAACACAGGATTAATCCAACAGACTGCATTAAGATCATACATAGTAAACAGGAGGAATGTGGAAGAAGGGACCAGTGGGCCAAAACCACTGCACTGGAAATTACTCTTAACCAGTGGATAAAAACAGCAGTCATCATACCTCTTTGGGGATCCAGTCATCACACCTTTTTGGGGATCCACAATGCCACAGAGATGCTCAGAGAGTGGTGCAGGAGAGTGTTATACTACTGCAGCAATCCCTACCCAGAGCCACTGGCCTTCATCGTTCTGTGTTTGAGAGACACTCTGTACCCAACAGTGCCAGCCCATCTCAGCCCTCTCCTAGGTTCAGCTGTTTTCATGAACATCACAGAAAACTGTTTGATTTAGGTGCCTACGACCATGCTCTTTACATCTCACCTTCTTTTTTCCATCACTTCCTCCTTACCTTTTTTTTTTTTCCTTCTTCTTCTTCTTACCTTTTTTTCTTCTCACCTTTTTTTTCTTCTCCTGTGCTTTTTAACTGAAGAGTCTGGAGCAGCCAGGCAAGCCATCATCTTTTGTAATGTTGCTCTGAATCTGAGGGCAGAGAGGCAATTAAAAGACACACTATAAGCTGCTTGACAGCCAGGCTTAGCCACAACTCAGAGCAGCTGGTAAGACTGCCCGCCCTGCTTGTCATTCAGCAGATTCTCCCCCATAGTCCAGCTTGGATGCCTTTTTCTTTGCATGTGTTGTAATCATCAAAGACAAAACTTCAGTGGCAACAGCTTCCTCCCACCTTGAGCGATTCGTTCCGGTACTGCAGAAGGGATGGGCTCCCATCCCAGCAGTGCTGCCCAGCAGCAGAGGGGAGAGGGGAGGTATTCCAGCCAAAGGGCAACACACCCAAGGGTGCTATTAAAATGAAACTGTAATTTAATATTTACATTTTAAAAAGATTAACTTTACTTTGCTGGGTTTGTTTATCTTCAGCCAAGGACATGGCTTTTTTTTTTTTTTTTTTTTTTTACAGTGTTGTTTTGCTCTGAAACTGAGCAGCCAAGACCTGTCTATGCCAGACGCATGAATCCTGTTTAACTGAGTCACTTTGTACCACAACATGACTCTGCTCCAGGTTGCTGGAGCCATTTATTCCCAGGCCAAACCAACTGCAGTGGCGTGGGTCTGGCCAAGGGGGCTGCAGAGCTCCATGACTGCTGGGTGTCCTGTCACAGGCCACAGAGCAGGGTCCCCTCAGGAAGGAGCTGAGAGGCAAGGGAATGGGAAGGGCAGAACAGGGCACTCTACTACTGCTCCTCTATTTTTTGGGGTGCTTGGGTGAAGGGAACAGCCAGAGGAGTTTTGGCTTTCAAAAGGAGCCCCTGGGGTAGTTTCTCAAAGCAATTATACCTGTGTTGGTAGATGTTTAGTGAGTACTTATGGACCTCTGCAGGAAATATACCCACCATCCACAAGCCCGTTGTGTGTATGCAGAAAGCAGTTGTGCACACCACTTCAGGCAGAGGAAGGGAAAAGTCTCATAAGCCTTGTATACCTCAGCGCTTTCATGCACTGAGTTTTTCCCAACTTTTGCATACCAACTCTGAGTTTTATTAATTTATTATTTTTTTTTAAGACAAATTGCGCAACAAAAAGGAGCATGACTAGTGACTACACACCTTTCCTGTTATTTACAGCCTTCTTCACATCATGGTACAAAGAAGAAGCAAAATTAGCATATGTTCCTCTTTTTATGTGACTTTTCATACTTTGCGGGGGAACTTCAATAGACTCATCAAGCTGACACTAATAAAAGATCTACAGTTCTGTCTATAGTAAAATATTCCCCAGATAATAGTCATGGGTTGGAGTTATTTGCTGGTTTTGCCCATGTCAGGCTATGCTTCCTTCATAATTTTTCAAAGACTAAAGCACCTACTTGCCAAGTATCATCTTTAAAGAAAAAGCTAAAATTTACTTTTTCCCTGTCACCAGGAGCCTGATAGCTAACGGTGTCAAGCTCAGGGGAAATAATCAGTACAAAGTAGTAGCCAATAGTGTAGAGAAGTCTAATGTTGAGGACAGAGGGAATCTTTTAAATTGCATGAAGGAAAGCAGAAAAAAGAAAATCATCCAGAGTGCCTAAGTCTTTTGTCTTCTGTGGGGGGAGAATGCTAATTAGGAAGGGGGGATAAGGATTTTGATCTGACATTTCAAAAGCATTTTGAGGATCCAAGTGATCCTAAGGACTTGTCTATTTGGCCACCCTTGAGAGTTAGTTAAGGCAGTATGTGAACATAAAGCGTGGTAACTATTCTGCTAGGTGTGGACAAGCTGCTGGCCTCGGTGCCTTCTCTGGCCTACACGAAAGGGAATTAAAATTCCTTTGAAACAAGCTTAGAGGGGAAAATCACAGAGATGAAGGGGATTAAACTAATTTAGTTTACCAGTACATATTTTCCTAAGCTGGTTTCCAGTGCCTCCTATATTACGAGCTGTGCTGCAGACATGGGATGCTGTGCACTGCATCATGTAGCAGCAAAGGGACTGTAGTGCTGCCCGACAAACGGGGAGGGCACTACCTGGCCATTGCCTTTGGGCAGGAGGCCTCGTGTGGCCCCCAGATCAACTCTGCAAGAACACTGGGGTGATGAGGAGCAGGAGTGGTCCATGAGCTCTGGTCTGGGAACTGCTGTTACAAAGGCAAGTACAACAATCACAGTTCATGCTGTAAGAACTCCAGATTTTCTTGGATTGCTTCAGTCAAGCAGCACTGAAATACTGAATTCCTCAGAGATTTGAAAAACCCAAACTCAGCCTCTGGAGGAAAAAAAATGTCCCAAAAGGTAAAACACAAACTAGGCATGTTTTACTGATACATCCTACAGCTTAATCTGCATTATAGAATTTACATATTTTAGAGCCAGGCAAGGAGAAGGGTTTAGACTAATTGCCTGTAGGCATGTTTTACTGATACATCCTACAGCTTAATCTGCATTATAGAATTTACATATTTTAGGCAAGGAGAAGGGTTTAGACTAATTGCCTGAATATGAAAGATCTGTGGGCTTATATTGAAGTTAAGTCATTGGTATGTAGCATTCAGTGGACAAACATCCAGCACCAAGGCATCCTTTGGACAGCTCTGCTACTAGCTTGACTTGCTGTGAGCAAGGAAAATGAGCCTTCATAGAAATTTGCTTGAGACCTCCACATCCCGTGACAGTGAGCAGTGGGAATAATTCCCCAATAGCTCCTCCAGTGCTGTGGATCACTCCACTTGCACGGTGTTTTTTTATACAATATTTAAAATTACTATGTGGACTCCAGGTGTGTAAAACAAGCTCTTGGAGTCAGGAAATCAAACTTCCTACCTCACTGGCTTGAGTACAGGTATACATCTTTTTTCCTAACTATAGCAGAGATCTGACTGGCTGCTGTATGCCAGCTACTGTTTTCCCCCTGGTCACTACATACACATAGAGTGTCTGCTGGATAAGGGGGTTGTTGTTCTGCTTGAGTTTTTCCTAAACACACAGCAGGGCTCTGCTTCATTATTGTTACTGATAAAGCATCCCTGGATGCAGAACAAGTCCTGAACAGTCCTGTGACTGAACAGTTTTTCAGCAATGGTATGTGGCGGGCTAATATACTATGCAGACCAAGTCAGAGAAGCTATATGTTCTCCAGGGAGAACAGACACAGACATAGGGCAGGGATAAAATGCATATCACAACTGCAAAAAACAGATTTTATAATAGTTGTGATTGTAGATCTAAAAAAGTGGCACAATGGCCATGCATACAGCTGATACATTTTTTCTTTTTTGTGCTACAAGAAGTGTTCTGAAGCTAGTTCAGACATAGTGAGCAAAGAAACTGCTATTTTTATCCTCAGCAAGTGCTGCACTGAACTATTCACAAGCTTGCCCTCTATAAACCTGAGCATGTACCTGTTAGGTGATTAGAATTCGGTCTCCCAGCTTGGCTGGCAATAGGCAAAGGGGTTTATAACCACAGAGGTTTAATCAGGGAAAAGTATACACACGTTGCCTTTCTTCATCCATTTAAAGCAGCAATCTGTGTTTGCAATTACGTAAGGCAGACAGCACTTCATACAGAATGCACCCTGGAGAGTTTCTGTATTTACATATATAAAAACATACTCAAGGTAGATACTCCCTTGCAATATACCAAGTCATGACTGCCGGTTAATCTCCTCTTGACTCATGCAGCCCACAGGATTTCAAAGTGTACAAATTATTTTTGTCCCATATGTTACAAAACTAGCTCGATTTACTGGCAATGTAGTAAGAAGAACTAGGAATCGCAGAGGTACTCATATTTTTTGTAGCATGCCTTCACCACGTATTTCCTACCTTGCTCACAGAGTCAGCTTTCACATCTACTACAGGTATAACCAGCACCAGCTTTTGGTTGAGGTAAACTAGGCTAAGAGCAGTGGCTGGTCTGCAACAGCTATTCACTCTTTTCTTCTGCTTATGCATCACACTGTTTGCTGGTTCTGCAGTATAGAAGTGTCTAGCCCTTCAACAGTTTTTCTCTTTGAAATGTTGTAGTATACTTTAGTCAGGTTGGATGGGGCTCTGAGCAACCTAATCTAGTTGAAGGTGTCCCTGCTCACTGCAGGAGGGTTGGACTAGATGACCTTGAAAGGTCCCTTCCAACCCAAACCATTCTATGATTCTTGTTCTTAAAAATTGAGGAAGAGCAAAAAGTCAAAAAAAGGAAATCCAGATGATATTACTGTATCGTACATAAGGGTCATAATCTTCCCTGTTCCTGCCTTTTTGAGATGCCTTTTTCTTTCTGTCTGTCAAAAGATATAAGGTTGCTCTCCCTCAGATCCATTTTCATGCAATATATGTTTGCTTTTGCCAGACGAGTGACACTGGTAAATATACTTGGAAGCTGATGCACAAGTTCAGTGAAGCCCATGGTGGATACAGGAACACTGGTTATAAGATAAAATGATTAGTACAGCATTTCCTCAGAGGTTTTGGCAGGAAGCAGGCACTAGTTCAGTTAATAAAAATAAAGGCATAGATGTGTGACTGTCACTGTTACTTGGTAGCTTCCCAGTTAACAGCATGTCCAGTGGATTTTATTTCAGGGCAGATGGGGATCTTATTCTGAGGCGGGGCAGATCAGGAGGAGGGACATAAGGGCTGGGCAGCCGAGGACACATGACAGAGTGCAAAGGCACTCACAGGCGCTCCAGCAACAGTTCTCATCCCAGCTGCATAGAGATGTGGTGATCGACATATATTGATCTCCACTAAAGGAAGAATTGAGTAATTTAAATTACATTATAAGATGTTTAGCCATTAACCAAGGGCTAATTTGGCCCTGTGTAAATTTGAAGAAGCTTTTGAAGAGACTACCCAAATGGCCCTGCATGCTGGAAAAACAGGCATTTCCACACACCTATTTGTATTCAGGTACCAGAATGAAGTGCCTTAGACTCAGCATTTTACAATCTTCAAGAGCAAGATGCTGAGCAAAGTGCATAGCTGCAATAGCTTTAG
>NW_010295999.1:0-24772 GCF_000700745.2 Antrostomus carolinensis
ATCTTTAAGGTCCCTTCCAACCGTAACCATGTATGATTCTATGATTCTGTAAGAGTAACACAAAGGACGATGCTACTCAGTAAAATCAGAATACAATTTATCATCCAGTGGCCAAGTGATTTTTCTGAACAGATAAAACTGCTGAGACAGGTTATATGGAAGAAGAGAATTCTACTATGTGCAGTCAAGTCTCCATTTACTGAAAAAATTGAAAAGGCTGCTCTCATCTCTAAAGATATGAGATTCTCCCACAGTAATGATATTTAACCTGTGGCCTAGGGCCATCCTATTGTTCTAAAGAAACCAAGTGGTTATGAGTTTGAAAGTGAGCTTCACAAAACACGTTGTGCCATGCCAGGCATCTGCTAGAGGTGGTCTTTGAGAAGTCTGTGCTCTAATTGTTTCCCACTGCTCTCCTTACCACCCCAGAGAAAGCCCCAGTTTGACTGGGACCTCTGAGAGTATCATTTTCTAGAGAACTTTTAAACAATTCCTGGTCTCTGGGTGCAAGCAGAAATTCAGGCAGCTCTGCTTTACACCCCAAGATATTGCAGTCAATCAAGGACAGATACATGATTTTCAAATAACTGAGTTGACAGCAACAAACATAGAACTGTCTTAACTTGCACCAAGGAGATCTGGTCTCTAAAAAGAGCAAATACAAGGTAAGGCTAGTCAGAGAAGAGTCCTTCCTATCATCGAAGCATCTGTCAAGTCAGCAGTTGCATGGTGCAAGCCCTGTAATTCCTGTGGTCTGGTAATTTCCCATCCCTAAGGAGCTCAAACCTGGATCCTGCAGCACCCTTTTATAACAATTTAGAAAGACATGATCTTTAGCTGATAAGCTTGGAAATTCCTTAGTTAATGGACTGAGTATCCTCTACTGTTACACATCAAATAATTCAGAGTACAAAGGAAAAAAAGGTATGGTTCAAAAATAGCATAAATAAAATGTTAATGATATTTAAATTCTGAAAATTATCACCTCCATCTGAAATGCATAAGCAATACATTCCAAATACCAGAATCAAGCGCTATACAGGAAAAACACAAAGTATAGACACACATTTCAGATTTTCTTCACTGTTTATGGGGATGGCTTTCATTCTTACTTCATAATGATGTTGAGAAATTCTAGTAATAACTTTATCCCAGAATTAGAGCTCAGCACAGAAAACTCTGGATTTTTATCTAGATTTTTAAATAATTTCTCAGTACAACAGTTACTTCTTACAGAGTTGCCTCAGGATTAATGAATCCCGAGTAGTATTATCTCTGACTTCCAGGAACATAAAAATAAGAACTTTCAAAAAATTGTAGAATAATCTTTGTGATGTTCTTTGAACTAGGAATTTCCTTAACTCTAAGTTTTGTTCCCACTACACATTCTAAATACATGTGCCCCATTATATTTTAATTATTTTTTTCCTAGTTCTTAAATTATTTTCAGTATTTTTTCCAGAAAAAGAAAGATAAACAACATAATTTAGGAACTAATATTTTCATACCTCAGTAGCTTCCTTTGAATAATTTTGTTAGTGTAATCTCAGCTATTGGCTTTGCACAAGACAGAAAATTATAAAAATATAACTATTCCCCTGGCTTCTACTAATTTCCACCCTCCTTACTGGAAGGTAATGATGGTACCTTCTTCATTAGATAATGATGAAGATAATGATGGTAGAGCTACACCAATAGACTTGGGGTTTAGTGTTTATATTGAAATGGAAACTCTAAGACCTAATGGATACAATGTTAAGAGGCTAAATCACATTATTTGCAAGGTTGGAAATACAATTGAAAGTTAAGGAAATCATCTCTTGTGAGCCATTACAATGACCAAGATAAAGCCTATGGATTGTAGAAACAGGCCATCCACTATACTACAGCAAATAAGGTGACATACTGTTCTGTATTCATCACTGGACATTGATGAATGTCCAGTGATGAATACAGAACAGTATGTCTGTTAGCTAGCTATCACAAGCTAAGAAATTTGGGCTAACTCATAGTTTTTAACACACAAGCTTGCAAACAATTGCTTAAAACTGTCCTGCAAGCAGGTTGTGTGAGTATTTCCTTATTAAGCAGATTTGCTGTAGTAACTGGTTGCAAAGAACAAAAGCTCTTTTGAGCTCTCCAACTCTTACGGGGAACTGCGAAGTATTATTATAGCACTATTGCTAACAGCATTAAGGCATAGGCTCAGAAAGCTAAACACATCTGCTTGCTGACTGTGTCCATTCTCTCATTTATACCATAAGAGTCTTATCTGGCACCGCTGGAAATGTATCTCTCCTCCCAGATGGTTATGGAGTTACTTTCCACATCAGAAGTCAATCAACTTTTTCGGATGCTCTCAGCTACCCACAGAAATATTCATACATGGCCTTTTTTTTTTGCAGAGAGAAGACACATTCTTCAGACTGTAATTTCTAAATCTAGATCACCAGCCTGAATTTTCCCAGAAAGCATCAAATCAGCTCATGTCATCACCAGCACAAAACACAAAGGTTAAAGATTTTTATAAATTATAATTAAGACACTAGCTGCACAGCTTTCATTGAGGCTCTGTATGCACAGTGATTATGAAAAGTTGCAAACAGATAAGTCTACCCTACATTAGTCACAGGACTCCTATAAGGAACCAAAGTGGGAGATATATTGTGGAAGTATGATAAAAGGAGCTGTTTGTGTCTCATTTGTTAGAAAAATAACTGTGCAGTAGAGTTTCTCATTAGATACATTATGATTATAGTGGAAATTACAAGAAAAAAAGGATTAGTCCTATGAATTGAGAAAGATTTGTCCTGAAATATAGCTTGTGCTTTCTGTTCTGGAAAACCATGCTCTCTATCTCTGCTTCTGCAATGGTTTTTGTATCACTCCAGCAAAGCCACTTGTAGCATTTTTTCTCATATGTTTGTAATCACATACTCTTTGTTCCTGTAGATGCCCTACCTATTATCTTCAACTTGACTAACAAAGATGCTGAGCGCTCATGATAGCATCTGAGGTCCACAGTTCCCCTCTGAACTTAGTGCTATGCCATGTGAAGTAATTTGAAGGAAATTGATCCTTGTATCTCAGACAGAGCACTCAAGAAAAGCAGACGCTTTTGATGTAAACGTCTGTGAGACTTTAAGTCTACATCCGTAAAACAGGAACAATATCCTGTCTGTGCCACAGAAATCTAGGAAAACAAATTCACTAATATTTAAGAAATAGAAATTTATAGTAAGTGCCAGAGAAGAGACTTTGTTGAAATTAATGCTTGTCTTTGAAATAAAGTCTGCATAGCACAAAGTAAAGAAGTCATGAGACCACATATACATTGAAAATATTTCAGGCAAATTGCAGAAAAGGTACTTCCAGGTCTTCCATACTACCTGTTCCCTACTGAACCAGTCATGCACAGAAATCATTATGTGCTTCTGAAGTTGAAGATGGTATTACAAATAGATTAGGTTGGAATAAATATTCCTTAAATCATACCTAAATAAAGATTGCAGAGTCATATATTCTGTGTGATATTCTTTCAGTGCAGCTGTGTTTTCCTAAATACATAGCTGCACAGAAAGAAGATCACACAAACATGTTCAGCATCCTTGTGAAATAATAATGAAAAAGAGTACTGTCTTGAAGTCTAATCTACTAATAATTTGCAGAGTCCTTTCTGCTTGTGTGAACATAATCACAGTGCACTTAGAAACAGGCATAAGACAAGCACAACTCATAAAAACAACAAATCAGTTCACTGGTACCAGCAAAATGGTAATAGAATGCTGCCTGCTTCTCTGGATCACAGAGAATTAGTGGTTTTAATGAATAACAGTTTCAGCCATACCTTCTTGAAGAGTGGATGGGAGTAGCGGAAGACCACCACTCTCAGTTCAATTAATCTTTATTGTCCTGGCAGTAAAGCAGTTGCTTGACACAATCCTGAATTGCCACAAAATTACCCACAGTGGTAGAACAAAGTGTTGGTTTTGCCTGATCTGAAATCTCTCTTAGCAGTTGTAAAGCACCAAGAATAACTTGTCTGAGAGCAGACGGATTAGCGCAAACACAGTGGATTGTTTAATGCCTTCACTCCTTTTGTTAACTGGATTCTTTGACCTGAGCAACAAGACTTATCAAAAGACATCCACCCCATCCTTTCAAAGCCCTAGCTCTACACGCTCCCACCAATGATAACTGGCTAACATTCACTCATGCATTAAGAAAGGTATCTTCAAGCATTGCCCTCTGAGGCTAATAGAAAAAGTTGATTAAAAAGGTAGGACGCATAGCTGTGCCAACACTTAATTATGCTAGAATAACTTTCCTTTTCCTATCCTATAGAGTCTTTATTTTGAACTTTAATCCTTAAAATACATCACCAATTCACAGTAATATCAGAAGCTAATCCACCACCACTTCTTTTAAACCACAATGTCTTAGACATCATAACGTATCAGCCCTTGAAAATACCAGACCTATAAATTCACTGCAGTTTAAAGCTGGATTGCTTTATTTCATATCAAAGCATGACAAACCATGACTCCCAAGTTATTTATTTCCACATTCTTTTCTTTGAAAACATCAGAGAATTAGCTGCTAAGCAGATATGAAATCTTCCAGACCTGGAACAGATTTATTGCCAGGCATATATAGAAGAGAGTGAAAATACACTTTTCATAAAACTGATTTCTCTGTTTGTTACACTTCTTGCTGCATTTTATAAAATTATTCTTTTAAAAGAATTACTTGTTTTTTACACAACCCATGAATTTAACTTTACTCATTCATATTTTCACATAGATTCCTACCGGATCTTCTGTTTTGTGGTTGTTCAGCAAATCGGATAGGAAATCATCATGAAGACTTTCTCTACGAATCAATGTAAATTCACGTAGGAAAACTGCTCCTTGATTTTGGTCTCCGCAAACCTAAAAGGAAAACATGATATTAGGAAAAGCAAAATTTTAATTCTGTCATATTTAATCATAATACCCAGATAAATCAAACTAGAAGATTAAAATGTCCCTTAACAGTCCTTTGCTTTCCATTACTAAACTCATTCTAACCGGTCAGCATTGCCATTAAAGAAAACAAAGACATATATTTAAAGAAAGTCAGTAAGTTAATGAATAACTGCCATTTACATAAAATTCTGTTGTAAAATAAGTTTCTATGTTGTTACTTACAGCTATGGTCTATAAGGTAGTTAACAGTTAAAATGTCTTTTGTGGAACAAAATAATATTTAGAGTGTATTTTTACTTTTTTCAACACATCATATTTGTCCAGCATTTTGACTGTTCTGTCAAAACTTACAGCTTAAAACTTTATGGCCAGAAAAAAAAAATATATAAGTACTCTGGCTAGCAGATTTTAATATGCACATGCATTCAAAATAATTTAAGTTAATAATTTAAACTTTACACCTATTGTTAGCAAGTTTAGGAAGATATATAAGCTACTTGAGAAAGAGGTAATTTCTTCAGTAAGTGTCTAACCAAGACTTATCAAAATGTCCTGGTACTATTCTGGCACTGCTATAGTTTTTCAAAATAAATAATGAAATCAAATCCACACCATTCTGCATTTTTCTGTGGTTATCCAAGCCAAAGACTGATAATTCTTTTTAGGTATAAAGTAAATTTTAAAAGTCAGAAACTGGTGACATATCAGGGAGGATTTTTTACATATGACTTGCAGATCTTAAAGGTCTTTTCCAACCAAAACAATTCTATGATTCTATATTAATGGCATACGTAGCTTTTTATTAGACTGACTGTAAAGAATTTCACTAGTGAAAAATCCATAAAGTTTTTAACAACCAGAAATATGGAGTGTATTATCAACTGGAAATCTAGTAGACTTTTCAGTTTTCAGCACTACACAAGGTGACTTTTGAGGGTGACTTAGCTTGAGAGGACAGTATGCTTTATTGAAACAGCTAAGTAAGAATATTTTGTACTTTAGTACTTGATAAGAGACTGCAGCTCTAGTATTAATTAAGCAAGTGTAACATTCACAAATAATTTATTTATATGAGATACTGACTGATCTTCCTATAAAGGTATGTGAGATACATAAGCATGGTAATTGTGGAGTTTGGAGTTTCTGGTTACTTTTTTCTGTTTCTCCATCTGAAGGACAAGATACTATAATCAGGAATGGCAGATATGGTATTTCCTCCTCTTTTTAAGATAAGCACAGGACTTATAAGTAGACTGTCATTGTTATTCACAAGTGCTGTATTACTAAATTAATTTTACCAAGAAGATAGTCCATGCTCTGCTGCTTTTATTATGGCTATTTATTGTACTCATCCTTTGCATAACCAGATAACATAGTTATTCTGGTTCTACTTATTCTAGATGAGAAGTTCAGAGAAAAATGAGGGCCTGGAAGTACCACAAATATGATGTGTAGTGTCCAGAGGGAGGATGAAGTTTAGATTTGCCTTGCCACTCCCTACAAGTAAGTTGGTATAGCTGTTTGGGAGGAGGTAATCCTCCCTGCCAGCTGGCAAGTGAGATCAGAGCTGCTGCAAAGCCAGGGCAGCTATAATGGGGTTAGTAGAAGGAGATGAGCTAATAAAATTAAAGTGGGGGATGGGAAAATCTTAACATGAAGTGTGTAATAGGAAAAAGTAAGAGTCTCAGAATCCAAACTTTATGCTGGTTAACAATGCAGACTTTTTCTTTGACATAAGCCTCTTGTCTCTAGTAATAAAATACAAGGCACCTAAATCTTTCGGTTGTTTTGAGCTCTTCTGCTGTAAATGTTAAGATTTTTTTGGTTTTGTTTTTGTTTTTTTTTTTAAAAAAGGTAACACTTTCCATAAAAGGAATGGAGTTTTGGAGTTTTACAAGTGTGGGATTTCAACATTTATACTTGTGGATAACATTGAGAGAGAAACACCCATTGATATTGCTCTTATATTGAGTCACAGCAATGGAGAAGCCTCAGGGGTGTCAGAGGAAGCAGCATGCATGTGTCCAAAAGGAAAAGAAGCCCTGCTACTGACCCATATTCTTTTTATAATAAAAAATTATAGACAAATAATTATCTTACAAATAAAAATGTCCCTGAAATAGCTCCCATTTCATAAAAGTGTTTCATCTCAGAAGTGGCAAAAAAGGTTCAACAACAAAAGTTATTTCAAGAAAGAAAATCTGTAGTTTCATTTTACTTTTAAGTAACAATCTGTATTTGTGATTTTAAGCACTTAGGGTCAGCAAATGTAATGATAAAATTGTGATTAATTAGGTTTTTTTACAATTTTGTGCTTCTAATTTCAGAAGTCAAATTACAAACAGCGTAAAAAAGTCACTTAGTGAGCCACCTTCTCACTTCACTTACTTTGCTCCTATACAAACATCCCTAGATTTTGCAGAACCTTTTCCTTATAAGAGCATTTAGTTTCCTGTTATTACAATTTCTAACTGGTTACCAAAAAGTAACCAATCCTACTGAAGTACTGTAATCTTCCTAAGTTATCAATAGTTAAAATAAATACTTCATAAAGAATGCACTTGCAGTATCAATAATCTCAATAAAGTATTGCTAACCTTTAAAACTTAACTATTTACCACATCAATATTAACACTTTAACTGTTGATAATTACATGGGAGGGAAGTAGATGCCAGAGGCACTACTGAGGAAGAACAGACATACCAAAAGAGTTGAAAAAAGACATTGAGAAACTGAGATGAAGGAAGAAGATGAGAAATAAAAAGCCCCAAGAAAAGCAGTAAAGAAAGCATGAATTAGTTTGTTGGGTTTTTTAACTCAGTAAACCTGAATTATAAAGTCTTGAAAAAAGGAGAGAACTGAAGGAGCCAGGCAGAGAAATACAGAATTAGAAAATAAAAGGCCTAACACAAACCAGAAGGTGGAAGTATGCATCCCAGCCAACAGAATCTAAGTTTTCTAGCACTTGAGTGTGGTCCCACTGTGGAAGTAGCTTCATTAATTTTACTGTGAGTAGCAATAAAGTAAACTATTA
Source organism: Antrostomus carolinensis (assembly GCF_000700745.2). Classification (NCBI taxonomy): domain Eukaryota; kingdom Metazoa; phylum Chordata; class Aves; order Caprimulgiformes; family Caprimulgidae; genus Antrostomus; species Antrostomus carolinensis. Next base: position 8,003 of record NW_010295999.1, read on the forward strand.
ATAATCCTTTGTTAACAAGGTGTAATAGTGATACTTTGCTGAATTCAGAAATCACAGAAATGACAATATAGGCCAGGAACTTGATGCATATAATCATGGTACCTTGATAGCACCTTTCTCAGCAGAGACATTGAGGGATTCCAAAGTATCTCACTCACAAAGCAGAAATCTATGCCCTCAAATGTTTATAATTAACTATTTGGGGACATCCCAAGTGTAGCTCCAAGGTGGCAGTTGCTCAGTCAAAACTTTTTTTATTTTGGATATTCAAACTCCAAAGCACCCAGAAAATTATTAATAACTTCAAAACTTGAATAAAAAAAATATGTACTGGTTTACTAAAAATGCTTCTTCTAACCAAATTATTTTAAAAATCAGGTTCCTTAAACCTTCTGCTTTTTTTTTGAGAGGCCTAGAGCATCTTGACGATGATAAGAAGGATTACTTTTCCTTATTAACAGTATTCTTAGGCATGAATGCCTCAGATTTTATGACAGAAACAAATTAGAACATGAAGCATATGAGAGAAATTAAGGTATTGAATACCAGAAAGGTAACAATGACAGTTGTAGTGAGGGATGAGGAATGCAGGCTTTTAAGAAGCCAAGTTATTCTGCAACATGGTTTTTGGTTTAAACTCCACTCTAAAGGGCATAGCAACTTATGCATGTATTTCAGCTCTGAATTACTCTCAATAAAAGTTAACAACAACACCACACTTTATTGCCTGTACACTTCCAAGTGAAAGAGTACCACACTTTTATATGGGTAACAAGAGCTTTACTGCATCCCTCAGCCCTGCAAAACACAATCACATAAAAAGGAAAGGCATCCTAGAAGACTCACAGGTGTGTCTGAGCAGCTGCTAGCTGCCACATGAACTTAATTAGTACCACCGATGCGTCAAGCAAATGCTTAAAAAAATCTCATAGGGAGTTGTGAAATAAGAAAATTATTATCTTTGCCTTAAATCTTCCATGGTTTTATGCTGCAGTTTTGATCCAAATTTTATTTTTCTTAATACTCTAGAATGGAATTAGGATGGATAGAGAGGGGGACCCCAATACCAGGTCCCAAATTTAGAAGCTATTATAGTATGGCTCCAAATCTGAACTCTGAAAGCTGTTTCTCTTTACCAAAGTCCATTCAAGAACTGAAAATATGCAGAGATTTTACAGCCTGATTCTGCCACTGTTAATCATTCTAAGCACTTTTCATTCCTCCATGGAGAGCCAGAAATCTATGCACAATTTAAAATCTATTCTGTATGTTTCCTTCTGGGAATTTCTTGAATATGAGCACACTGTTTTTAAGAGGAACACATGCAAAAGGAGATACTATCTTATTTAATTAAGGACATCATTCTTCAAATACTATGTTTCTGTATTACACATTAATACCCTGGTCCTTCAGAATTGTTCAAAATTTTCCAAACAGATTTTCTAGGTCCCCATAGGGAAATACACAGGTTTAGGTAATCAGAGAGGTTGTGTCAATGCCTCTGTCAAAGGGCTGACAATTTTAAGCCTTTTGCTTTAAACCAAAGACTAGAAGAATCCATGTATAATGTGAATTGAGAGATAAGGTAGATTTCAAAACAAAAAATCTGGGTTTTAGGCAGAGGTAGCAATACCACCAGCTTAGATTTTCCTTCCTCTTTTACCACTGCATTCTCACACATTGAACTAGGGCTGTGAAGATGACCCAGGTAAAACTCCCTTCCTCTCTATACAATTTAATTCTGTTTAGATTCAGATCAACTAAATTATTTTCTTGCCAAAACAACCATAAGAACAAAACAAAAAGCTTTTTTCTTTCATTTCTGTAAGGTCAGACAAGATGATTTGTTTAATTTCTAGGCCTCTGTAACAAAATTAAAGGAAAATGTGGGCTATGGTAATATATCTGCCACAGGTGAGGAGGTTAAGTTCTCAGTGACTCCAAAGACAAATGTGCTCATGTAGCTCATAGTAGCTTTTGCATGAACATCTCCATTACTGGCATAATGGACAGTCATCTACTAGAGTGGTGGCACTATATAGAAAATATTTAACACCATGTGAGAAGGCAGGAGAAAGCTCAGGTGATTACACACAGGACATTCATGCAGTCCCAGCAAGTAGAAAGCCTGTAAGAAGGTAGTCAGATTCTCAGGAGGTTCTCTATGTTTTCCTCTCACCTTCAATTCCTTATTACCATTGGAAGAAGTTCAGCATCTATACTGAAGGCAGAAGAGACTGTTTCAGGTCTAAGTTAACTGCTATTAGGATCCTGCTAGCAGGATTTCTTCCCAACTTTCCTGTTAGTCTGGTTTGAAGGGGAGTTCTCTTTGTTTACAAATAATTTTTTTTTAAGGAAACCCTTAGAGGTCAGATTCCCAGGTTTCCTTGGCATGGATAGTTAGTAGCTATTTCTTGCCTTACAACCCTTACATTTTATGGCTTTGATCGTCAGCTCATTAACATTCTTTTAAATGAAAGAAAGGGTTGGCTAGATTTACAAATTAAATAAATCTTAAACTAGAATTTTTCACTACTGCAATATCTTCTGACATCTTAAAATAGGATTGCATGTCCTGGGAAGGATAAGTTATATAACAAACAAACAAATCTTTACCCCTGTGGAAAACAAAATTTTTCTGAGACCTAAATATCAATAATATTGCTTTCTGATTTCAGTCTTTCCAAATGTTAGTAACAGCCTGTCTCTTAGGAAACTGGCTACTGTTTGAAGTGGTTTTGTAGGTTTAGAATTTTTAAAGAGAGAAGGAGGTTCTTATTTGGCTTCTCTAAAGGTAGTCACAAAATGCCTCAAAACACAAACCTGAATAGCAATTTATTTCCCAGGGGAATGTTTTATTCAACGGTGAAATGTTCCCACCAGAAATCTTTTTGCTTGTCTTGAAATATATTTAATCTTTTTTTCTTTTCTCCATGCCTTTCCACAGAGACTGAATTCATGATTATCTTAATGGTAATGCCCTGACTTCTTTTAATGCTCTGTGGAGGAAATGTGGCTTTGTGCTAACTATTTTCAGTTCTTAAACAGCCACAATAGAAGAGTCTGGTTAATGTATTCATTGAAAGAATTATTTAAGCTCCATTTCAGTCTCTCATTATAAATGAACAAAAGAAACAAAAAGTGATTTGCACTCAAGAATTACAGCATGAAGTGTCCCTCAAACAAAACCACCAGCTACTAACATCTTGGACAGACATTAGCTATGATGGGGATAAATTTGTAAAGCACGCACACGCCTACACTTGACCCACAGTGTACCAACAAGGGAGAAAGCCAATATGGGCCCATTAAATGGAGTGGCAAAAATGCAGAATGCACAATAACACAGCAATTCTCCTGCTGCCAAGCAGCCTTGGCTAAAAAAGAAGGCGGGAGGGGAAATGGAGAAAGAACAAGAAAAAAGGACAAAAAAAAAAAAAAAAAAAAAAAGAGCAGACTGTGGGGAAAAAAGGTGAAGTCACATAGAAGCAAACAAATCAAAGTTATACAATTCCTTTTAAATCTTGCTGATTACAACCTTTTTTCTAGCTGTACTTAACAAAAAATGCACAGACATTAGCAAGCTTCATGAACGAAAGCCGGAATTATACTTGAGAACAATATCTGTTTTCTCCTTTACTGGATACACAAGAGATATTTAGATGGGTATGACTTGTGTTCCTTGAGCAAGTTATTTCTAAAAAATAGGTGATTTGAGCAAGATTGCGTCTGAATTCCAGACAGATTTGCTTTCCAAAACATGCCAAACAAATACTGTTGTTCAAAACAGTCTAAAGCAGACACACAAATTGCTATACGACACACAATTAAAGGAAACCAAAACATACAGTCTGGAGAACTCATTTTGTACCACTTGTTTTGTTGCCTCACATGGTTGACTACCAACAGGTAAGGAATGGTTAACTCAACTGCCATTTTTCAAAAGATGAGTCAGTTTTAAAACAGTCATAATCAATATGTGCCATGTGAGAAAGTGGAGCAAGTAACAGCTTCAGAAATCATTCTGCAGGCTTCAGTATGTTCATTTATAAATGCACCTTGTCCCTGCCCTGCAATATCCTCCTAAAGGTCAGAACAGACAACAAACTATGCCAAATTGCATGAACAGATAAACGTCTGGGATTAGCAAGATCACTCATTTCCAAATGTTATTTAATCAGTAGTACCTTATTTCCAATTATTATTAGCATGAAAGAAAGCAGAAAACAAGACGTATAATTGTTTTGCAACATACATCATAATTAGCTGTACTTGCGCTATCACGATTTATTGCACCTGGTACTTTTGTGCATGGTAGAAAAAATGCTACTAAAACAACTTTCCTGTAGTAAGGAAATAACAAATGACAAATGTGTATCCAGGAAAACAATTAAATTAGACAATCTAGAGATCAAATAATTTAAAGAAGTCATTGTTCTTCATTGAATCCCATTGCTCAGAGGTTTTTATTTCAGCTGAACTACAGAATCCTCTAGGCTTCCTTTTTCAATTTTGACTGAGTTTTGGAAGAGAACACTGGCAAGTTCTCCAAAATTGCTTCATCAATCTTCCTGGGCACTCTTGAGCACAACATTTTCCTCATGAAAATAAAATTTCAACATGATAACTTCACATTTTTGTCAGAACTTGAATCTTTTTTTTTTTTTTTTTTTTACTGTTAAACTTTCTTATGTTACAGAATAATGAACTCTGTAGAAAATTCACTGAGCTGACATTATGGACTTTGGCTCAAATCCTAGTTACTCAGAGCTCAAGAACTGGTGGTAGAAGGTCCTGTTTATTTCATTGTCTCTCTGTCATATTAATGCAAAATAAGGCAATTATCACAACATAATTCTTCACAAGGTGAGGTTGTTTACACAAACCATAGTTTGTTCATTACAGTCTTGTCATATTGTTGAGTCTCTGAGCATCTCTCTGCTTTATTAGGGATTAGAACTTCTACCAGCGGTCCTGGTAGACCGCTGATGGCTATTTATTACATTTACACTCTTTTCAGCTAATCAAATCATAAAAGTATTTACAGCAAGCTAGATATTGCAAATGGCCAACACAGACATTAGAAAACAGTAGTAACACTAACTTTATGACCTGCAAGTCAATCAGATAGGTTTCAGTCTCCACATTTCTCCATAACAAAGCATTGCAAACTCTGTTCAGTCCAGGTGAGCATGATTTTTCTTGACTGGGTAGCTGAACTACCATTGTTTCCATCAATACAATGATCGCTGAGTATTTGACACAAACTAACAAGTAACAGACCAGATATCCAGCTGGAGTAAATTAGCACAGCTTCATTTAAGCTATTGATTTATACGAGTTGAAGAATTATACCTGCTTTAACAAAAATACTTTTATTTTTTTAATGACAGCAGGACTTTCTAATTATTTATTAATCTTTCCATACATCTTTCTGGCTGTACTGTTTAGCAAGATACTATATCTCTAATTCACTTTTCAGAGTATTTGAGTCCCTGTTGTCCGAGTGTGGTGAGCAGTGACGCAGCAGCTGCCCAATGCTATGAGCTGGTTCATCCAGCCAGAGAATATCTTTCCCACACCCTTCCCAACTCATGATAAACCCCACTGCATCTCCTGAGTACAAATGAGGTCCCCTTCACTACTTATATTATGGGGTGTCTCCCTATCTGGACATACCACAGAGTACCCCTTTTACTCTGTGCTGTGTCCCTACAGTCAGTAACGAGAGAATATCCTAGAACTTGACTCATACACCTTTTGTGACAGTCATTTGAAGCTTTTGTTAGATATACCTCTTAGTCTCACCAGAGGATGTTTCACAGTATTTTCAGAGTTTCATAATATTGAAGGCCAGAGGCCACATCCATTATCAGGTTATACAGTTTTAGACATATAATTCCTACACTAAGCCATCATTGTACTCTGCACTACTCATCAATAACTTTTGCATGAAACAAAATACATCTTTTAGAAGAAGCCTCCATTCTCAAAATGCATGTAAGCACTTGATGACTAGGCAGCATGAAATAATATTCTCTATTAGCATAAATACATTGTACAAGGGAGAGTCACTACACCTGAATTCTCTCCCAAAATGCCTCTCAGTGCAGTTTGTCATCTTTCTGTTTAAAACATAGTACAGCTTAACTAAAAAAACCCCAAACTGTGGTATATGTGAGTAAAAGAAAAAAACAACTACAGAAAGTATAGCATTCAGCAGCTACTCAGAGCTGCAAGAAGATAACTGCAAGTATTTAAGGTTTCAGCATAGACAGAATCAAGCAGCCCAAGGAGTCTGCACAGAGGCAGACAGATCAGAGAACCAACAGCCTCACAGCAAGCTCCCAAATCAAAGAATCACAGAATGCTTTGGGTTGGAAGGGACCTTAAAGATCATCTAGTTCCAACCTCCGGCCATAGGCAGGGAGACCTTCCACTAGATCAAGTTGCTCAAAGCCCCATCCAACTTGGCCTTGAACACTTTCAGGGACGGGGTATCCACAACTTTTCTGCCATGAGGTTGCTCATGGTTGCTCTGCCATGATTTGCTTGGTTTCAAGGAATTTGAAATTGACTCCTTCCCAGCCTGAAGCTGCTGGCATTGATATGGCATCCATGTAAAACAGGAAAATTTATCCTGTCTGTTCAGTGCTTGATTCATATCCCAGAGTAAAATACCTTGATCTGGGATTCTAAAAGATAATTTTTACTTTCAACTCTTTCTTGTTTATCACAACCCAGAGTAAAATCTAACACTCCTTGCAGGGATTAACTCTAAAAGAAACAAAAGATACACAGGAGTTTCCAGCTTAAAAGCCCACAACTCATAAAAAATCCAGATGGAAAGATTCTTCCAGTTGATCTAAACCTCGTGGCAGCTTTCACTAACAGGCCTTACTGCTGCACTTTTCAGACAAACCATCTAAATACCTTAATTCTGGATTTTTTAGTAGTTTTAGGAAATATCCTACTAGTACACACGTAACTGACATCCTGACAAATGCAGTGCCTTATTTCATCAATACTGTGAGTCTATCAACTCAGCATTCAGATGCTACTGTCCAGTCCTCCAAGGTGCCCAGAAGCTGTACAGCTGAAACAGAGTGGTGTTCTGATCACACTCTCCAAAGATGGAAAACCCAAAGATAATTGAGCTGTGAAGCTCACTAGCAAAGGATGAACTGAATATAGTAGGACTGAAATTGAAATAGATTAGAACAGAATCAGATATGTAAGTTAATATGAAGAGTATACAGGGTTACCAGAGTGAATGGTAACATACACTGAAATGTGTAGTACCCATTAGGGTTCAGGGAACAACAAAATCAGAGACATCTGTATGTTCCATTTGAAAAAGCCAGATTATACTACGTCTGCTCCCTTTTGACTGAAGTCACTAATTTCTCAAGCTGGATATGTACCTCAGGATCAGCTGGACACTAGTACGATTCAGGATGTCAGTGCTAGCCTACTAGAAAATGAGCTTTTGACAATATCTGATACTCTTGTTACAATACATTCTAGAGAGTTTATTTTGTACTTTTCTACATTAGAACTTATTATTTCTATTTAGTCTATTGACTGGACCTTTTTTCACATAAAAATGAGGTATTTCCTAAAGAGAAAGTGATTGTCTCTCCACAACTATCTGGTACATCAACAAGAAGTTCTGAACCTCAAGTAGATAAATTTTTCTGTTTTAATTTGTAAGCTTTACAGTTATATTAGTAACACAAGGAAACAGAAACTGGACTGACTTTATTCAGAAATAAGTTTTTATACAGAATATCTTCCTTTAAGAATGCAACAAAGTAATGTATTCGTGATCTTCATCATGAAGGTCTAGAAGACTCCACCCCTAAAGCAGAAGTGGATGAAGCCATGAAGTTAAAAGCTCCTGGATTTTCAAATTTAAGTTTTAAACTGGAAGAATATGGTCTGTTAACAGGTGCAGTAAATACTTTTCCGTACTTGTTTAGTCACACTCAGCTGTAGACATCCTGAAAGAGGTCTCCTGTTAAAGAACTTAAATGTTGTACATGCATATCAACATTCAGTGCCAATTTGTAGTAGAATATCTGGCACAAACAACAGTATAGAAAATATCATAATATCTCCTGTCCAGAAGCCCAGATATAGGCCATTATAAGGAGCAAAGGAAAGATTCTCTCAAATCTCCAACAGAGCATTTTGACTCACAGTATATTCAGAGAAAAGTTGGAAAGAAAAATGAGCTGCTGTTTCAACAGCTGTGAGACAGCCATCATGACAAAGAGAACAAAAATCTCTTTAAATGTCACATGCTTTATGCCATTGGATTTAATCATGCCAAGCCATCATGATTCTGGAAGACAGCATCAAGGTACAGTATCCAGGAAAAAATGTAGGAACCCACTTTTTGTTAACAGTAAGACTATTTAAAACTAACTTCAGAGTCTGTTGACAGGCTGAAATATGATTTATCACCTGTCCTGATACCTTTAGTAGTGAAGCAAACCCTCTGAGCTGAACTTGCTTTTTCTTACACAGTCTGTGATTCTTCTCACATCTCAAGAATCGAAAGAGGACTGAGTTTTTTGGCTCCCACAAGACAGTTTCATACCCTCTTCTGATTGTCTTCAAGTCCAGGCAGAAAACTACTATGGATTTCTTGAATGTCTACAGCCCCCAGAAAACTGAAATGCTTCCCAAAGAAGTTTAGGCTTATCTCGTGTAGTGATTTCATTCACAAGCACTTCTTGATGAAGGAATTTAAATTCCACGTAAATAATTCCTAGGATGAAGAAGTTTTGTGCTACTCCATTTACACTCCAGAAAATGGCAGATGAAGTTATGAATGGCAATGAAAAATTTTGTAAGAGCTAATATGCTCCAAATCTTAAGAGCAGCAAATTGAGACTCTGTGCATAATAGCTGCCAAAGAGCTCTCATTACATCTAGTCTAATGCCACTATCATCCATCTCCTTTGCACTCTGGTAACACACAGCAGCAAGGAAAGCAGGAAAAATGAACCCTCTCACAATGGTAAGGGAAATGATGGCTGAGAACACATGGATAAACAATTCATACAGGATTTGAGAAGCTTACTCTTCTTCTGGTCTCAGAATCCAGAATTTTTTAAACAGATCAGAAGTCAGAAAACACAACTAATTCAAGTGAAGTTAGTGCATGTATCTAAGAAATTTCTAACAGTATATTTCTACATTTTTTTTTCAAACACAAGAAAGATAAATACAATCTATGTATTCAGAAAAACAGTATTTGCTTTATGATGTAGGTACCATATATTGAGAGAATAAGGAAAAAAAGGGACAGGAAGGCAGTAAGGGGAAGTAAACATAGTATTATTTGATTATATTGTTACAGTCAATAGATTTGGAAAAGAATGATACAATATGCATCACACTGAACTAAACATAACTGTGTATTTCAGTGGTAGAAAATGAATAACAGGCAATGCTAATGAAAAATTTTGATTCACTGTCTTGATGACATCAGAGAAAAGTTCTTTAAAGGTCTAATACACCACACTGTTCTTCTCATTTGGCTTGAATGCTACACACAATATTATTTGTTTAAAAATGTATCCCTTTACACCCTGTTGCTGATTTCCCAGCTTGAAATCTTCTTACTTTTATACATGTTTATTGCTTCTACTATGTTAGTATACTTAAAAGAAACAGAGTCATCTGCCACGAGGTACACACAGCTGCTTCCCACCCAAACTGGTGCTATGCTAAAAATATCTTTAATTAATATTCTGCACAAATGTTTATAATAAAAGCTGTAGATAAAACAGAGTAGGCAGAGAATTTACAAGAGACCACTTACTAAGTTCAAAATTGCTCCCAGTTTTTATTCATCTGTTCATTTAATAGAAGAACCATTTTTTCCCCCTTAATAAAATCCAGTACATAATTCATTTATATGAAAGTCACTGACTGATTCAAAGGGTTGATAAAAGCTTAATTTTTACATTGCCTATTGAAATGCAGTTTACTGGTAGCTATAGCAGCTGAGCAAACACTCAAAATATATTCCCTAAAATAAATTCTGTCAATTTGATTTTATACTCACAATCCTATTTATTTTAACTCTACTACCATTCACAACAGCACTTTACTGTTATTTCAAGTTAATTAATAAAAGTCTTTCTGTAAATTTCCAGTAGCCATGTATGAGCTTTTGCTTCCTTCTTCCAAGTAAGTTCAACTTAGTTAACAATCTTTAACAATGTCTAAATATAGATCAGTCAAACCTTGAATTCTGTCTCGTTCCTCAATACCTTATAAATCAGTAAATCAAGACACAAAATCACCAAGTGTGGGACTTGCTCGTGTTAAAAAGCGAAAAAGCTGGATGACATTCTGTGAACATATCTACTTATGGTTAACCTGTGAACAGATAGCTAAACAGATTTAATGAATCAGTCACTGCACAAAAACTTGCTCAACCATGACAGTTTCTAAAATACAATTAAGCAGCTTTTGTGAAATGAAGTAATTGTCTCACTGAAGTTTCTAAAAAACAGGAGTACTTATAAAAATTACCTTCATATTTGGTTCACTGGTGAGTAAGACTAAGGATCAGTGGGACTAGAGATAAGAGCAGTACTTCATCACACAGCTCATTTGTTTAGATACTTCTCTGAATCACAGATAAAGGACATGTTTGAATGAGTACAGTAGTATCAGACCTCACTATTTTGCATTTTTAACTATTACAAAATAAAGCCACCTTTGCTCTTTATGATTAGTATGAGGAGTTTTACACTAAAATGTCACCAATATAAGCTTAAGTAGAAAAGTAGCCATGGTAAGTCTTTTAAAGCTGTCTATTCCATACATAAATACATCTGCCTAAATAGAAAATCCAGACATGATATGGAAATTAATATATACCCTAGATTTCAATTGCCCTCTTCTCTATTATTTCTGTATATTATTGCCTTCCATTACACACATTAGGTATTATGATCTTTCTTATTTTTTTAAGTTGTTCACACTTTGTGCAACATAATGCACAACCTACTGACATTTGCTTCTGTCTCATTTGAGTGTATGTCATGTTAAAGACAGAAAAAAATTTCATTCCAGTAGGAAATCGGATAACTGAAAACAGTGTGTCTTGACCCATAAAGCTATGTTTCACACTTCTATTTCAGTATCAGATGGGGGTTATTCTGAAAAAGCTTCCCTATGTCAGTGCTGGTGGCAAAAAGAAAAAAAAAACAACAAATAAATTTTAAAAATTAAATCTAAAAATCAACCTGTGCGTACAGTGTTGATGTTGAGACTAAATGGTCCTGGAAACTCCTAGTTCTATTTTCATATGTAGGAAAAATTATTCACACTGCAGAAAAGAATTATTTCTTTTTCAGCACCTATTATGGGGCACTTCCTTCTTCTGATAAATGTAGCATAGAATATAAGCCACATTTATTTGAGGAAAAAATGGCAAAACCCCCTCTGTTTTTTACTAGAAATGAGGCCTTGAATTTGCCTTGCTTCAGACATACTTTTTTTCTTCTTCAAGTAAAAGTTTTAATCAGACACAAGCAGAGTCACTTCAAATGTACAGTATATTATATATTACTTTCTTTTACTGTTCATTTTGAAGAACAGAACTAAACTCAGAAAATATTTTGGCAAACTTTAAAAAAGGATTATTTAAGGATAATTAAAAAAAAAAAAATCTTGGCATGCTTCAGTCACCTTATTCATCACATGAGTATTAATCGTACTTCCTTATAATCCCTAAAATGTATTTCTATGAAGTATTTTTATCTAAACCATAGCAGGAATTTACAGGATATCATGAACTAGAGAAAACACTTGACTCATCTCAGATAATCATCAGTCCTCTCTACAGTATGTATTTTCTCAGCTCTCACACCCTCTCAGCCATCTGTGAGCTGAATCTTCCAGGATTTAGCAGAACTAGAGCTCTTTTCCTATAACTTTAATTTTGCAAAATGGGAAATGCAATCACTAGACTATATTCATACTACTGAAATAATGGAAGAAACAGGTATTTTCCAATAAGAACTCAGTTCCCAGTTGCCCTGTTCCATTAAACGGATTTCCCTAATTCTCTCTTGCCTGATAGTGACCCAGTTCCAGAGCTGTTATTTTTATTCATGTAACACCAAGAAAAGTTTTAAAGATTGTTCAACTGTTTCTTTAATATTTAATTCTCAAGAAAATTGATCACTTCAGTTTTATTCAAATAATTTTTATCTATATTAATGTAGCACTTATATAATCTAAACATCACAATGTGTGGATCATAAGGAAGCAACTAAAGGTCACTGGTTTGATAAACTTTTTTATGGGCTTGTAAATTGCTTCAGAAAAATAAATTTGTGCCTCCACCTACAAAAAGCTTCATATTCCTAAAACCAAAACCACAAATGGTTTTAAAGTTGCTCAGATATTTGATTTCCTGTTTTTCCCATCAGTTTAATTTCTCCCCAAAGAGAAAAGTGCTAAAACTCCATTAAAGCAGACCAACTGCTCTTACAGCCATCCCAGATCAAGAAAGGGCAAGAAATACTTGCAGTCTTACTGTAAATTTTCAAGCAATTCCCAGCTAAATTTTGCATATTCTGGTGGCTCAGATGGAATTTGAGATAAAAGTTAGAAATCTTTAAGGGATTTAGGCAAACTAAATCTAGAATCCCTTATCTTCCAAGATTTTCTCCTTACCCATATAACATACTCAACCAGGGCTTATTGAATGTAGAACATGTAGCTCTTTCTAGAATTAAATTCCTAGATAAAATACAGAGAGGGGCTGCATTAATTTTATCTTCAGTGCTATTTTAATTTTCGTTTAGAAACAGGCTTATTTAAGTAACTCCTGTCTAAGATTATCTAATATCATACAGAAAACTGATACGAATGTGGTTGAACAAAAATAAACTGAAGCCTATATGAACTAAACCCATCTATTTTATTTCAAGCTATTAGCTTTGATGTTTTACTTCATCTGAAGCACACTTGAATTTTTTTTTAAAAAATGTGATCTATGGATTTCCTTTCTCTATTTAATTTGCAAATATAATTCTACCAAAATAAATGAGGAAATTAAGTCACAGAAGTAGTTACTAATGGATAAATATTTGTAGATGTCCAGTTTGGTAGCCATGAATAGATCTTAGTCTACTATACTTCAAAAGAAATGGGCACAGATTATTAAGTACTTGCATCACTTTTTAAAGATAAGACACAAGTGCAGCTTCTATTAGTTATCTTTCAAATAAGATGACAGATTAGATGCCTTTCAGTACATTTGGAATTTCCAAAGCCTCTGATTTCTTTTCATAGTCATGAAGATCTCCATGGAATAGAAAATTGCAAAGTTGGATTAAAATATTAAAAGCACTTTTACTGTCATGAAAAATCATCTGTATAAAGAAATCTATGCAAAGTTATATATACTAGTAATTAGGATCAGGCTACCAATTATATGTAATTATCCTGCCTGCCTAACACCTCTTATTTACCCTTCATTCTAGGTAGTGCACTGATGCTGAAAAATCTTGAGAGACCCTGCCTCACGTTAAAAAATCTTTTCCCCTAGAGAATTTCTTTGTTTCTGTATCAAGAGGTCATTACATCAGATTAGCTGTGATTGTGGATAAATTCCACTCAGAAGTGGTTTGACTTTTCAACAGCTTTTGTATTACTGTATTGAATACTGCTTTATTTGCAGGGAATTAACAAGTAGTTTTTGCTGGACTGACATCTAACAGCAAGCCATTGTTTAGCTACTTTTTGTTTGATCAGTCATTCATTTTCTAATCTGAAAGTAAAACCACATTCTAACTGAGGGCAGCCTGACAGATCACATCATAGAAGCAGATCTCAAATCAGCAAGGGAAAGAAAGGAAGTGTTTGCTCACCACAGTGCACATCACGCCTTTCAAGAGCTAAAGTATAAAACATGGATGATAAGAAGCAGAGACATGCAGTCATCTTTTAATAAGAACCAAAAGCATGTAATGCGAGAAGAATGGGAATTAATCTTCAGCACTTTTCCCTAAGCATTCTGCATAAATAGAGTTATCTTTTTAGGTAATATACTAACCTAGTAGCACAAAAGGAAAAAACCCAAAACAAAAAAAACACTGTTGCCAAAAGGACAACACAATTGCAAAACAGCAAGGAGATGCTTGTTGTAATCCATCCTCTTTTTCCTGAATTTCTGCTATAGGGATCTCAAACATTGGGTCCCTGAGGAGGAAAAGATGCCAACTGTGCTCCTCTTGAGTAGCCTCTAGCCATTAATTCATGAAGTGTCAATGAAAGGCCGCCTGTTCGCCGCATCCCTCAGGCTGTCTGTCTGCAGCAGTGGGTGGTGACTAGTGGGATGATGTAACCCAAAGTGGCCATCGGCAGTAGGTCACAGTTCATCTGCTTCCACTAAGGAATTGCAGCTGTGCAATCTAGAGCTATTACTCGGGAGAAGACTGGCCACATGCATGAAAGCATCCTGTAGCTGTTACTTCTATCTTCCCCAAAGAAGACACAGGAAAGGAGGAGATTACAGAGAACCACAATGGGTCACTGGTATGGCCAACATCCAGCCTCAATGAGAAAAGGGACATTAAACAAAGTAATCCCAAAGTATTAAGACATGTAAGTGAAAACTTAAGGAATATAACAATCCATTTTCTGAGCAGTGATACAAACAGATTACACTGTAAAATCAAATATAAAGTCTGTGAAAAGGGGTAGTGTTAGTCCTTCATAAGAAAGGGCTAGCAATTCAGAAAAACAAGATATCGCAAGTGGAAAAGATGCCTGAAAATAATGTTAGAAAATTCTTGGCTAGCTTCCCTCATTTCAAAGGAAAGCTAGTGGTTTTCTCGTTTCAGCATGTCCCCTTTGTCTCTCATTCTCCTGAAGGACATTCAAGCCAAGATCAAGCCAAGGATTTTTTGAAGAACAAATATAAACTAAGGAAAAGTCAATTAAATTTGAAAGGAAAATATAAACTCATGCTTTCTTTTGCCCTAGATCTAATCACACCTTTTCACCCCTTTCTCCCTCTGAATTTAAGATTGTACTTCTCCTATACCTTTGTATCCCCACTCTGAAGGTTAACAGTGATGTTTCTTTACTAAATGCAACTACCTGTGCCTCTCATTTCTCTGATTCTCATCAGTGCAGATTCTTAACTTTGATTCTAATGTTCCCCACATCCTTTAGCTCACTTGGAAATAAAAAGGCAAGACATTCTGAAACCCAGGTTACTAAAAACCTTGAGAAAGTTGGCAACTGGCATTTTTTTCCTCTTCCTCAACAGTGTAATAGTAATACAGCTTCAACAAATTCTTGCTCAGCTGTAAACTTCAGCATGCAGCAAAGTTCCCTTATTATATGCAAAACTCTCTCTTCTTTGAATGGTTATCTGCTGGAAGTTAATTATGTTTGAACACTTTCCAAAATGAACTAATGGAAAAAATTACAGCTGACAAGAAATACAGTAGGAAACCAGATGAACTTGAAGATAGGATAGAGGAAGTTGCGCAGAAAATGAGATTTCAGAAACCTGCACAACACAAGGGTGGAAATAAAACTGTTGAGTAAGCATTCATGATCTAGCAGAAAATTATACTGGGAAATAATTATTAAGAAATAATATTCTAATAAGACTAGAGTAAGTGTGCCAGTCACAACTACTATCCCATTTGGATATAGTAAAAAAATCTCAGTATTATTATTGGAGAGGATGTGTGATGCAAAACTAATACCCCAAGCAGACTTGGAAAAGACAGTACTGCTAACAATGGTAGGCCCAGTAATTTCTAGATGCAGTAGCTAGAAGAACTTGAAAAACAAACAAAAAAATTTAATCAATTAGCCAAAAAAAGAAAAAAAAGAAAAAAAGGAAAAAAATAAATACTTTAGACCTAGTAAGCAGGAATTGAAATAATGGAAAATATACTTGGATGAAGTAGCTTTATGTTTGTTTATTTATTTAAATAAACAGATGGAAAGGTAGAAAATGAGTTCGTAGAATAAGCTTTTTTTGCAAAAATGTCAGTCTGTGATGAATTAAGGCCTCTGGTAAGTAAATTCAGTCAAACTAAAGAGTTCAAAGTCCCAATCAGTATAGAGGCTTAAATTTCCACAAGTCAAAATGACATAAAAAACCTACTTGGAACACAAATCCCAGACAAGTAAGAAAAGCATACAGAACTAATGTAATGAATCATTGTATGTGAAGGTGTATCAGTAATAATATGTGTACCTGAAAAAAAAATGAAAGAAAAAAAAGGGACTGATCTTCAAAGAAAGCTGGGATTTAGCACTGTGAAGATAAAACATTCACTAAAAATCAAACTGGATATAACCCCAAGGACGAAAATAATAAAGATACTAAGAGAAGGGAAAAAAAAGAGAAATGCTATTGGGTGAAACTGGAATCAGGCTTGAAGACAGGGAATTTAAGTCTAGAAAAATAAATGAAGTTTTGATATACTTTTTAAACAAGATTAGTTGCATTGACCAGGGCAAAGGCATAGACTGAGTATTATGAAGAACATGTAAATGTCATTGCCATAGCAAATGTGGAAATACAATTAAAAAACTTACAACATTGTAAGGGCAAGATAAGAAAGGGAAAAGACAGTAAACAAGCTACACGTGAAGAAAAGAATAAGCTGGTATTTATCACACCAAATGCCTGGCATTTAATAGTTCTTCTGCAGCCAACGGTGAAATGTACCCCACAGGAGCAGACTAACAGGGGTGTGG
>NW_010296000.1:0-5023 GCF_000700745.2 Antrostomus carolinensis
TATATATAAAACCCTAAATTCCATTTATTCAAACTATTCAGAACTTATTCAAATTTCAAAACAAGATAAGAAATAGCAGATGAAAGATTATATTTGATATTTTCCTTTCAACAAATTTTGAATGGTTTAGGGTTGTAGATGCATCATCATTTTAAATTTTCATGTTCAAGTAATAACTATCTCCATCTTTGTCCCCCTGGAATAATGCTGTTGCTGCATATTGAAAGGAGCAATGGATATCCCAGGTAACACCACTGAGTTTCAAGCCTTGTTCATTCAGATCCAGAAGCAGATTAGAGAATTATCACTCAGCCTGCCAACTGTTTGTTAGTCTCTGTGAAGTGAGTTTGCTGCTCTCAAATCTGTTTCCCAAGAGGAGACCACAGAAAGAGACACAGAGGAAAAACCAACACTGCTCGGGTGGTTCTGCTCCTAAACACCAGGCTCATCATCAGCAAAATCAGCGCCAGGCATCGCTTCTGTGCAGCTGAAACATCACAGAATCACCTCAGGGAGTGGAAGGGAACTCGAAAGATCATACAGTCCAATCCCCCTGCCAGAGCAGGAACCTCAATGAGATCACACAGGAAGGTGTCCAGGCGGGTCTTGAATGTCTCCAGAGAAGGAGACTCCACCCCCTCCCTGGGCAGCCTGTCCCAGGGCTCTGGCACCCTCACTGGAAAGAAGTTTCTTCTCCAGTTTAAGCAGAACCTCCTGTGTTCCAGCTCACACCCACTGCCCCTTGTCCTACCATTGGGCATCACTGAGAAGAGCCTGGCTCCATCCTCCTGACATTCACCCTTTACATATTTATAAACATTAATGAGGTCACCCCTCAGTCTCCTCTTCTCCAAGCTAAAGAGCCCCAGCTCCCTCAGCCTTTCCTCAGCAGGGAGATGCTCCACTCCCTTCATCATCTTGGTGGTTAAACATCCGCCCTTCCTACCTCCCTGCAGCATCCCTTCCAGCTCCCGCCAGGAACAGCCTGTCCTGGAGAGAGAGCCCTGTGCCAGCAAACCAGGACTGCAGGGAAAAAGGTGCAGCAGCAATTTCTGCTCATTCCAGCCTCAACACAGAAACTCTCCAAGCCAGAAACAAAATCTTCACACCTTGTGAAGGAAAAGGTGCTTGGGAGCCTTGGGCACACAACCATTCTGAAGAAAAGCCCCACGAGCTTCCTGCAGTGACCAGCAGCTGCTTCTCAGCATGGCCCAAGAGCCCAAGACTCATTCACCTACTTTGTCTTCAACAACTTAATTCTTTAGTGTAACAATCTCAGTTACACAGCAGCACTTGATCTCCATGTCTGCCTGAGAACGAGGAGACTTTAATCAGCCTACAAAACACACAGGATTCTATTTTCTAGTCTACTTGAGACTAGAGCATCCCTCTTCATCCTGCCAGATCAGCCTCTGCTGTCTTTCCCACCAGAGCAGCGAGCAGTCAAAACTGTCCTGCTCACAAAAAGTCCTTAACTCTACTTGGAGCACCTCTTATTTTAAGAAAACAAACAACAAGACAAATCAAGACAACACATTCATGAAGCAAAGGAATCTGTTATCTGCTATCGCATTTCTCTCGAGCCATGTTCTGTGTGAACTCAGGATTCCCAGATAAATTAGAGTGGAGAACCAGACTGCTGAGGACACACTGCATGTTGCTGGCGAAGCACAGAAAGGATTTCTGGGACCGTGCCACCCCGCAGCCAGCTGGGAGCTGCAGCGCTGCCCGGTGCATCGATCCAGGCTGCTCAGCCCAGACAGCAAACCTCCACCCCAGCTGAGGGAGAGTTATTAGTGTATTTCATCAATAACGGGAAGGCAGCGAAGCTGAACAGGAAAGAAAATGATTCTCCAAGCTTCTGTTAACTGCTGCATCACCTCAGGTGAGTTTCATCCCATTCCCACACTGTAACTCCAGGCACTGCACTGCCATGCCCTTCCTAGCGAGGACCAGCCGTACAACTGGAGTCAGATGTCTCCTTCAGAGAGGCAAGAGCTCCCCAAAAACCACCACTTGATCACAGAATCACAGATGATGACCACGATGCTGTCAACCCTCCTTTGTGGCAGTGTTTTTGAAGAAACAGCCACATAGTCTTAACAGAATTCACTTAGTTCTGAACCTCTACAAAGTCCTCTTCAAAAAAGCAAATCCCACTACAGAGGCAAAGAAGCTCCCAGTGAACTTGCTTTAAAATAAACAAAACAATAAAACCCCATCATTTATAATTCAGCTCATGCTTTTGAAAGGTCAGAAGGACCAGAGTCACTCTCAGGAGGAGTTCACAACTGTAGTCAACAATGAGCAGTGGCAAGACTAAGTCACCAAAAAAACCACCGAGGGAAACAGAACAGAAATCCCAGCACTTTGCTCGTCCCTTTAACAGTTATCCCCGCCCTTCACGGCAGAGGAGGGTTAAAAACACATCACCAGCTCACACAGATGAGGTCTAAATGGGCTGTAACACAATAATGCTTCTCCACCACGAGTACTTACCTTCATTTTCCACATTTCCTGACAGAAGAGTGAGCGACAGAACATGTTCTTCGCCAGCAGATCCTTGACCCTTTGAATCAAGCATGACAACTTCTTCTGGAATCACCCCCAAAATGAAACAGAAATAATTGCCTTTGTAAACAATACATTATTAGCAAACCAACTTGTTGCTTTTCCCTGTTTACTGCTTTTTAAAGGCTTGAATAATGGAAAGAATTCATGGGAAAGGCCTTTTTGTCTTAAGGCTGAACCAGAGGCGGCCAGGATGACAGCAGGGACAGCTGACAGCTCCTCAGAGGTGACCTGAGACAGAAGTCACAGCACAGCTTTTGTAGGGATTGCCATCACCACGCCTGGCTACGCTGCACACCGAGACACACAACTGATACAGATGGCATCATGGATTAAAGAGACCAAGTCTGAGGTACACTCGAGGTGATAACACAGGATCTGATCAGAGAGACCTGTGTAACGTGGCACTTTGGTGACAGATGAAATATTTCATTTCCAGGCTGTCCAAAGCAGTTGCTCTCCTGTACAGGAAGAGAACGTGACACTTCTGTGGGCATCTTGGACACACAAATGAACAACCAGCCACTCAGGTCCTACGTGTTTGGGTGACTTTATCAGAACAGCTAAACTGGTTTAAAATCAAACCTAACGACATGGTTTTCTTGATAAACTAACTGTAACCCTTTTCCTTACTCTCTGGTCCAAGTTCAGCAGTGGGACTCGAGAAGCCTGGCAGATCCGCTCGATGTTGGTAACAGCGTTTTTGGCTGCCAAGATGCCTGTGGGTATTCCCAGTCTTGAGGCCTGTTCCTGCAGAATGGAGACTGAAAAAAAAACAAACCAAAGCACAAAGCTGACAGGAGGAAAAAAAGGCTTTGAACACATGACTATGAAGACAGAAGTCCAAAGCCTTAAACTCCTTCCTGCACAGATGTCATTTGTTGCAAATCATTTTTATTTCCATGTATCATTCCTTTACCATACATAAAACAGGGGCAGAACAACGAGGGGTGGAGGTGGAATATCCTTGCTAAGCAGGTTTTTGTATTTCAGTCTTGTGGGCCTCACAGTAACACTTTCAAACAATCAAAATATTTAACAAGCAGACCTTGTCGGCGGTGTCATCACTAGACAACTAAGAAATGAACACCAAATGGGAGAGCAGAACAATGAAAAGAAAGTAAAACTAGGATTGCATTTCACAGGCAGAAATTCAGTACATATAGAAAAGCTCTTTCCCATGTCCATCTCCAAGAGATTCTCTCTCACTCACCTATAAATGATTCTGAGGACACTTCCCGGTGCTCTACACCACCCTGTCCAGCTGGCTTGACTGTATCTTCCACCTAGAAGCCAAACAAAACCATAACAGTCTTAGATGTCTCCTACATCCATTTACAAACCTGTTCACCCTGAAGCATACTGAGCAGCTCTGGCACTCCTGGGGGCTGGAGCAACCGAAGTGAAATTAACACCAAGCTCCCACGTGGTCACGGTAAACCAGAGATTTCGGGGCACTTTACAAGAGACCCAAGTACAGTTACCAACACTTTATGCAGAGAAAAGAAGATACAAGTCAAAGTTACTTGTCCCCAGTCACCCAGCAGATCATCATCAGCACCATGAACAGAATTTCTGTCTTTCAGGTCCCTCTGGTGAAGCCACGTTGACAGATATTTGATGGAACATGTCAAAATGTTGGATCCTTTACCTAGTTAAATCCCCTTTTTTCTTTTTATAAAGACAAATATTCTGTACAGAAAGAAACATCCTTGTGGCTGAACTGTGGGAAGTATTTGAATTGTCTATTCAAGTTATCAAAATCAAAAGCTCCCTCCAGTACAAGAGGAGAAGGTAGAACGTAGGCAAGTCAGAACATTGGCTCAAGCTTCTTTATGGACAAATGAGACAGGTTTTGATAAAGACAGTCACATTAGTCACAAATGGCTGGTAACTCAGAGAAAACCCAACAGTCTCCCCTGGGGTTTTTTTCCTATATTCACAATAAGCCAGTTCTGACCCCAAGAAAAAGGTGCTGGATTTCCCTTCATCCCAAATCCAACCATTTTCAGTCTGTAACAATAAAACATAGAGGAATAAAGTGGGGGGGGAGGGAATCTAATTTCTGCAGCACAGCCCTCTTAACTTCAGCTTACTCCTCCAGTGCTGTGTTTCCTTTTCACTTGTCCTGAAACTGTGTTCCTGGGACATTCACTCTGCAGCTGCCCTAGGAAGGACCCAGGTGGAACCTCCAGGTCCTCCTACCTCCAGCAGGAGCTCATGCAGGTTCTGATGGTGATCCAGAAGGCCCAGAGCCGCTTCCTGGAGCTCTGCTCCACTCCCAAAGGTGCTTTTTCGTTTCCTGGTTCTCCCTGCTGAGAAATTGGGAATATTTTTATACCCACAGCCCCTCTGAGGGCACCTTCCTCTCTCTGCTGCTCCAGCACATCACTGACAGGGCTAAGGTGGCCCCGGCCGGACCCTCGTTAGCCAGCAGCACGGCAGGAGCAGC
>NW_010296001.1:0-2930 GCF_000700745.2 Antrostomus carolinensis
GGGTGGGGGGGAAGGGGAATCGCCTTTTTTTTCCCTCCCAACAAAGAATTCCTAATCGTTTCATCTTGGGGGTGAATTTTTATTCCCTTGTCCACTCAGGCTATTGAAATCGATCGCTGCAATATTTAATATATTACTGTCTTAGAGTCTTCCCTCTGTAAGCCTAGGTTTATTTCTTGTCTGACTACGTCCGCTCCTATAACAGCTTATTCTGTACATTTGTCTGTGGCGTAAAATAATTATAGTCTTCATTAAATACAGTCGTTAAAGGCTGCGGTCAGTTTTCTAATTATGTGAAAAATCAAACGCCGGGCAAATAAAAGTATATTAAGAGAATGAACTCCCAATAAATTCACAGGCACTTGATCAACTAACTGAACAAATATCTGAGAGTATAACTACAACATTGGAACTAACTATTTTTTAATTATGTGAGGTTTATATAATGTACCCTTCATTTTTTGTTTAACTTTCCTATAGTGACCTGTCCCATAACCTTGTAATCCACTGTGGGATATTTCTTTCTGGCCTCTTTCCTTTTGTTATGCCCCCACAGGTTTCCAGCTTAGATGCCTTTTTTTTCCTCTCTTGGTAAATGCGTGTTTAAAAAATATTTGAACTGTTTGACTTAGAGACGTGCATAGACATCTGTAGAATGGGTTATCCTTAGCGTTTCTACGCGATTTCATGATCTTCCTAAAGCAACACCTGAAAATTAAAAATAATAGTCCTTCAGAGTCGGGGGAAATTGCTGCATTAGCAGCGTTTGCAAATGTCGACGACTCCTGCTTATGAGGGGTTTTTTTTAATGTACATAAATAAATATTTTTATGATCTCTTGGGAGCAGATCCTCGATTCTAGAAAATATCGCCGTACAACCGAGTTTTTGCCATCCCGTCTTGCTGCAACTGGAGGTCGCTGGGCATTCCCTTGGTAAAACCAGGGGGTATCCTAAAGAATCTGCGGTACCTTGAGAGAAAGCGTAAACTCGGGAGCGGGCTCGGGAGCTTTGCTTTTCCCGCTTCCCCCAGAGCGAGAGAGGGTCCTGGAAAAGGCTGTTATCCCGGCCGGAGTCAGGGGAACCAGGCTCCAGCCTTTTCTCATAGATCAGTTCTCCTCGCCGGGAAGAGGCCGGTTTTTTTCAGGCGTGAGCTTTGCAGGTACTGGTGAGCAAAAGCCTTGAAAAATAAAGATAAAAGCGGAGCAAAGGCGCTGCTGCTTCTTCCTACCCGTCAGCAGAAAGAGAGCAAGTCCTGCTGAGCTCGGCGGTGCCTACGAGCAACCTCTATGCACCTTTGCGGGCACAGCCAGTTATCAATGGAAAACCCTTCTTCTTTCAGCACCCAAGCATTTATCTTCAGGAACCTTGGGCTGGTAGAGATGCAGAAATGTTAATCGCTGTCATGTCTATGCAAAGCTATTAGCGCTATTGATTCTTAACTTTCTCAGTGAAGACAAATTTACCATATGTCGATGTGTAAACACTTTGGAATAAAATTAAAACCAGCTCTATGCAATTGTCACTGTGCTTGATTCTAATACAAACTATCAGATGTTTATGTAGTTCGTCTTTCTAACTGATCAGATGCCATCGGCATTGCTAAACCAAGTACAAGCAGTAAATTTTGCCTAGAAGGCGGCTTGGGTTTGCAGGTTTTGTGAAGCCACGGCGGCTCGCGCGAAGCTGCAGCAAAATAATCTCGCAGTCTGTGCCGGGGTTGGGGCTGGGAGCCGCTGAACTCCTAGTTGCCCTCCGGAGCTTTTCCCTAAACCAAATGTCACCCGTCTCCTGCGGAAAATGGGAGGAAGGAGCGCAGGACGGCGAGCGGAGGAGCCCGCTCCGCGCCGGGGCTTTCACAGAAACCCTCGCCATATCTGTGCGCTGGTGATCGCAGGGAGGGAGGGAGAGAGGCCTGGGGAAAGGCAGGAGCCTTTTTCAACCCCGCTGGTGAGGAGTTGCTGCTGGGCTTCCTCCTTTTTGCCCCACGAGCAATGCAAACACGTATAAAGATACCCAACTTTCAGGTGTGTTTTGAAAAGTTCGCTTTCTTTCAAGGCTCTTTAAGAAGCTCGCTTTTCCGGGACGGAACAAATACCACCAAGTGCTCTGCGGCGAGGACAAGAGATATCAGCGATTATCTGGAGAGCCTTTCTATTTATCGGCCTCTACGCAGTTAGATAGGGGAAATGCAAACGTTCACGGACGTGATGAATGGCAGGGCTTGTGTATAATTAATATATTTTACGGGCCCCTTTACGGGAGAAGGATACAGAAAACATCATGGAATTAATGAGATTTTACTAGGAAAATTTGTAAACCCCAGGTAACCATTTATAAACTTCCCCTAAAATGTAAGAGAGACTGCGAGATCACAGTCGGGGAGATCTGACATTATTTTAGAGCGCGTATTAAAAGCCTTTTCTTCTTTTCTTCTCCCACATCATTTAGAATGAACATCTTTTTCCCTCTGGCGAACTTAGCCAGATTTTGACGGGGACGATTATGTCATAGCGGGAAACAACCTGAAAATCCTTCTTTTGGTTATAATGTGCTACTTCAAACATTCGCAGCAGACACAGTAAAGTTTTTCAAATGGTCTGGAAAACTGTGCACGGAACAGCACGTTATCGCTATTTACCCTGACGCAAACTGTCATGTCCACGTCAATGGAAGTGATAATTTCCAAAAGCAAGCAACCCCCTTATTTTTTCATGCAGTTTGCTAGACAGTATTTCAGGGATTGCTATTGTCTCGGGCAGTTTAGCCCTGAATACAAAAGCATCGCGGGTAAATATAAAACATATGTTCTAACAGGTTATGTGGCAGTTTTAACACTCGCAGCCCCGTTCACACGCATCTCCACAAACGCACAAAGACTCTGGCAATCCCAGCAAACGCGCTGCTCCCGGGGCGACAGCCGCTGCTCGG
>NW_010296002.1:0-2320 GCF_000700745.2 Antrostomus carolinensis
GGACTCCATGATCTTAAAGGGCTTTTCCAACTGAGGTGACTCTGGGATTCTGAGACACCCAACATTTCACAAGATGAAAACAAAGACCGCACGGTCAGACCACACTGTTGGTTGCCATCTGGGGCATCTTACAGACCAGCACTGGTTCTCTCTTGTTGTCAAAATGTGGAAAATAGATGTAAAAGACACACCCAGGCAGTGATGCTCACCCACCCCCCCTTCAGCTCCCTGCTGATTAGGGGCAGCGCATGTCACCGCATCGCTAACAGGCACGGAGATGACTGTCACTCAGACTTTGTCTACAAGGTATGTCACACAGAGCTGGCTCCATTTGCACTCAGATGAGAGGACAAAGGCCAATTCCTGTCTACAAGCCACATGATCACGTTAGCAGAGCACTGAGCACCAGCTCACAACGCCTGCTGAGAGGCTGATTTTGTCAGCATGGCTAATGAGGCCTCTGGATAGGAGCTGGGGCAAACCCCTGGAAGCCAGAACAAAGTCTGAGTGCACCTGGCAGTAGTACGTGGACGTACCCCCCCCGACATCGAAGATGGAAACAAACTCAGTGTCTCAAGATTGAGATCTAGATTTAGGATTGGCCAACCAAAAAGGAAGGAAAAATGAGGACAGTGAGTCTGTGTTGTTGGCAGGGCAGCTGCAGTCAGCTGGGAAGAACTGCCTCCACGTCCAGAGAAAGCTGGTGAAGGGCTGAAGGAACGTCCTGCAAGGAGTGGCTGAGGACTCCGGGCTTCTCCAGTTTGGAGAAAAGGAGGCTGAGGGGCAACCTCACGGCTCTCTACAGCTTCCTGAGGAGGGGCAGTGGGGAGGGAGGTGCTGATCTCTTCTCCCTGGGACCCAGTGACAGGACGCAGGGGAATGGTTCAGAGCTGCACCAGGGGAGGTTTAGACTGGACATCAGGAAGCACTTCTTTACCGGGAGGGGGGTCAAACACTGGAACAGGCTTCCTAGGGAGGTGGTCAATGCCCCAAGCCTGTCAGTATTTAAGAGGCATTTGGACAATGTCCTTAATAATAAGCTTTAACCTTTGGTCAGCCCTGAACTGGTCTGCCAGTTGGACTAGATGATCATGGTAGGTCCCTTCCAACTGAAACCATCTATTCCATTCTGAACTTACTCC
Organism: Antrostomus carolinensis; assembly: GCF_000700745.2. NCBI lineage: Eukaryota > Metazoa > Chordata > Aves > Caprimulgiformes > Caprimulgidae > Antrostomus > Antrostomus carolinensis. Next base: position 1,143 of record NW_010296002.1, read on the forward strand.
AAAAAAAGGGCAGTTCGGGCAGTGGGAAGTGTCAAAAGCAACAGAGGAAGTCTCCAGCCAGCTGATCTGAACTAACTTCAGCCACCAAGCATGACTCAGCCCCCAGGAGGGGCTGCCACTGGCAAGACCACACTTCCCATCTCCCCACCAGCACCTCCTCCCCAGCCAGCGGGGCCGTGGTTCAGCCGGAGACAAGGAGGCAAAGGCCACCACCCTCATTCTTCCTCTCCAGAGAGCAACTACTGCCACCAGGCAGACCAGGGACATGGATCCAGTTCAGGTCCAGTCTTCCTGTTGCCAAGGACTTTCACCTTCTGGAGGAGAGAATTCCCTCAAGAAGGAATCCCAGAGGAAGATTTTTGACCAGTCCAGCCTGCAGTCTGAGCTGCTTCCCTCTTGCCTTAGTTTAAAAGAGCAGAAGTGAAATCTGGAGGCTTCAGTAACGGCTGAGGAACAGTTCCCACTTCCTAACAGGCACCGCAGGAGCTGCATTATACAAACACGTGGCCTTCAAATCCGTGTCCACATAGCTATTGGACCAACCCTCCCTTTGCTTTGAATCCTCTTACTCCCATTTATAAAGCCACCAAGTTGTGTCCACCCCAATTTGTCGTTCATACGGGATTCCTACACATCCATCCTTTCTGGACGTGCAGGGTTATGTCTGTTACCCAGTTACAAACTCGTCTGCTGCTTCCTTTTAATTAAAGAGCCTGAGCACGTTAAGAAACATGAATAAGGGGAGCCTCTTAAATGCAACCTCGGCCCACAGGGTACAAACCCATCTGGAATGTGTGCTTCCAGAAATCATTAATTCTGCAGCACTGAGACACGTTTCTCAAAGGAACAGTTGCCAGGGACATCTGCCTTTTAAACTGACATTTCAAAGCCCATCATGATACAATCAGCTCCCAGAACTAAGAACAAGATAACCAGCAACTCAAACATTCTATTGTTAAAAACAGACCAACTTCTCTTATGGCAGTTTCTGCCACCCTCCCCACTGCCAGCTGAAGAATGTCAATTAAACCCTCGCTAATTGCAGTCCAGAAAACAGAGAGAGGCTTCATTTCTCACCTGGACCCACCTGAACAGAAACATGAGGCCACTGAGCACAACCTAGGAGCAAATGGGAATTTTTCAATAAGGTCAAATGCTGGATTCTGCACTTGGGTCAC
>NW_010296003.1:0-1875 GCF_000700745.2 Antrostomus carolinensis
GGTCCAGGGGGCTGGAGACCTGGGCTGGGGACCTGGGAGAACAGATCCTGTCCTGCAGACCCACATCCCAAGCCTGCCACGCAAACATCCTGTGAGTGAGGAGAGCCACTGATCCCACTGCGAGGCAGGAGGAGGAAAAGCAGCTCAAGGACCTTGGAAAATGGTAGAAATCCCTGGAAAAGCCACAGAGAGTGGAGATGGACCCTGGGGCAGCATGAGTGGGCGGGCCTCGAGCTCCTGCTGTCCCCAGGACACGGTGCAGCCACGGTGGGAGCTGTACCCCCCACCTCAGACCCACTGGCACAGCCACCCCATGGGAGACAAAGCAACCGGGGCGTTTCTGTTGGATCCTGCCAGGTGAACTGCTCCCAACCGTGCAGCCCTAACGGCCCCACCAGCTTTGCCATTCTTCTTAACCAACTAAAGTTTTGCAATATTTAGGTTTTCACAGCTCCTTTGGTTTTGTGAGACTGGGCTCCCACGAAAGGTGTTGCAGGGGAAAGCTGAGCGATGGGAGCGATGAAGGCTGAGGATCCTGGAGAGGAATAAACACCCTCTCCTAAAAGTATTTTTTACAAAAGCTGTTTTGTTGTTTGTTTTTTTTTTCTTTTTTCCCCCTAACTTCATGATTTTAGAAGGACCACGGAGATTTATGACTTTCTGGGAGCTGGCAGTGGTACAACCGCCTACTCATCAGAGGAAAATGTGAAAAATGGCTGGGCCGGAAAAACCCCCTCAGGATTTTAGACAGAAAAGCAAAACGAGAGCTGACATGTCCAGGTGTCTGGGTGGTGCAGAGCACAGAGCTGTGGGGATGAAGCTGCAAACCCCACCAAGACCCTCACCAGTATCAGACAAGTGCCTCCAGCTGCCCTGGACACAGGGATGCCAGGAATGTTACTGGGGTGCTGGGCTCATCCATCCCTGGGGGACAAGCCCAGCAGCCCGGCGTGGAACAGTAGCCACCAGCATTGACGAGCCACGTGGCCACCAGTGAGATGAGATTTGCATCTGCGCAGGAGCATCAGCACCGGGATGTCTCTCACAAGCCCAAATTAGTCTCTTCCTAAGCCATCAATATTAAATATTTCATGATGAAATGGTTGCATTATTGGTTATTATCTCCCTGGCCATCCAGCTGAGCTCTCTCCAAGCTGCCCAGGGCACATCCCTCGCAGGGGATGGGACACTGAACCCAGACCCCAGCACAGCTCCCAGCCCACACAGAGGGACATCTCATCTGTTTGTGGGACCAGGTCCCCCCACAAAGTGTTTCAGCCTGAGGACTAATGGAGGTTTTTGGAAGATTTTTAAGATCTAATGAAGATTTTGGAAGCATCCCAAAGAAGCAGATGCTTTCTGCATGGCAGAGCTCATGCCTTCTGGTACCAGGACGGGGCCATTTCTCTGTGTGCTACTTCGAAATGGCTTTTCTATTTCAACTGGCCCTAAATACAGCAGAAAGAAAAAGGAAAGTGTGTCTAAAAAGCCCGAACTGAACTCAAAATAATACAAAATATTTTCATTTTGTGCTAAACAAAACCTTGAGGGCTGACACAATGTCTTTTGGGTTTCTTTGTTTAGTCAATAGGACAAAAAAGACTCTTCTTTCCCAGTTTGACCAGCAGCGTGTGGGAGCTGTTCATCTTCAGCAGGGATGGAAAAGCCATTGTGGTGTGAGAGCTGCTCAGTGCCTTTGTAGAAATGAAGAAACAGAAAACCCCAGAAAAGACCCTGTGGACGGGAAGGTCACTGCAGCAGAGCCTGCCCGTGCCAATGGCACCTGCCATACTCAGCCATTCCCTGTTGAGCCCAGGGCTGCTCGTGGCAGGACTCACCCGGAGCTTCCATCCCTGGGAAGGTGATGGAATGACT
>NW_010296004.1:0-4536 GCF_000700745.2 Antrostomus carolinensis
CAAAACCTTGCCATGCAAACCCAATACAAGACCTCAGCTTGCTTTGCTTAAAGGTATAAAAAATGCCATGCAGCCTAGGTGGGGAGAGAACAGAGTTTTTCCACAGAGTCCCAGATTTTAGCAGGAGGAGGTATCATGGGACAGTTGCATCTCTGTGGATGTGAAGAAAAGTTATGATCTGCTACCCCAAGGCAGCTGAACATGAACAGCGTGGACATGTTCTACTTGTATCACCAGACTGGTGAAACATGGGACACTTTCAGGTGATACAGATATACTCAGGAGTGACTAGTATTTCTATTTGATAAAATTTCTGTAGCATTACATTGAAGATTTCAAAGATATTTTCTGATATCTGACACTTCCCATTCCAATTGAATCTCCTTCCCTAACTGGTGCTATTACCTCTTCTAAGCTTACTGACTACATCTCAGACTTAACACATCAGCCCTGATTCCCTTTACCCAAGCAGTCCGAGTTACCATGTCCTTGGTCCTTGACAGATGGTCTTTCCACTGCCACAGCCTCCCATATTAACTTTGATCCTTGGGTTCCTGCTTTGTGTAAAGACACTTCTAATTTGAAGGGGCTAGTAGCGTTTCTTGGCACTTCTGTGCATCCCACTCCATAGGGAAGAAAATCCATTCTTGCTTTCCTAACTCCATCTGTGTGATGTGTTTCATAGGAAGGAAATATCAGGCCAGAGGGAAACTATAGCACATTCAAGCCAGATAGCTGATGGGGACAGTAAAGATTGTGACTACCAGGTGCACAGGAACAAGTACATGCCTCAGGTTAGCGTACCTGGCTGACTGTTCCCAAAATTTGCTTAGGAAGTCTTGTTCCTTTTTCTATTTTACATTTATTCTTTCTCTTATCCTCCTTGTACATCTTTCAATACTGTTTCCTAGGCAAGGACTCTTTCCTTAGGAGTCTTAGTCCAACTTCTGCTTCTCATACCAGCTCCTAATCAAAATTCCTCCAGCCAAGTTGTACCCAAGCTCACTTTTCCTTCACTAAGTTCTGGTGTGTCTCTTTTCCCTCAGTGCTGATCTCCTTGCACGATCACTCTTGGCTAGCAGCTGTCTCCAGTCCTCCTCGTTTCAGCTTCCTTGCATGGCTAGTCCATCCTGTCCTCAAATCCCAGCCTTCTCATTCTCTCCCTTCACCCTCCCTCCTCTCCTCCCTGGTTTGAACACAGGTCCCTGAGCTCTCAGAGCACTTGCTTGGGTGCCAGCTGAAAGGGGATGAAGGCAGTTGTATTATTCTCTTCTTGGTTCTGGTTTTCAATCCTGTTCAGCTTTATGTAGACATCAGAGGGAAAACTCATGATTTCCTGGAGTCTTGAGCATATTTAGCCATTTCATAATGTCAAAATGTCTACGGTATGGAAAACTGGAAGAGAGTAAAAGTGGTCACCAAAAAGGGAATACAGCCTGTTGTTCTTATAATTGCAGAAGTCCTTTGTGAGAATATTAAAAAATGAGTTATTTATTTTAAAAAATTATCTTTTTAGTTCTGACATCTACATTGGGCAAATTTAGGCAGATTTTTCACAGAAATGGAAAGAAGCACATCAGATAAGAGAGACAGTACTACCCTGTTTCAATTTTTTCTCAACCTCAAAGATGATTAACATTTCAAAAAAGGGTTGTCATGAGTGTTTGTATGTGGAGAAAAAGCATATGAAATTATCCCAGTCTCATTCCCACTATTAATTTAAATTTGACTGAAAATGTATGTGCACCTAGAATAGCATACATGATATCAATATAATAGCTTATATTTATACAGTTACATCACACTGAAAACTGAGAATTTTAATTTTGGGAAATTTTGCTTTGAATGCTGGTATGGATTGTACATATCCTTATTATTCTGAATTTATTTATGACTGAGGGGAATTCCACTTTCCACTCACAACACATGTTGTCATCTTTGTTTAGCACATCTTCAATATCATCAATGAGGTTATTCTGAAAGTTCTCATTGCATCAGAAAACCAGATGAAGCTGTTCAACCTTTCCTCTAGAGGTTTGGATTAACCCTGGTTTAACCTGTATGCAATTTACTGCTCCAAGGCAAAAAAAAAGGAAAAAAAATAAAAAAAAGGAAAAGAAAAAAAAGGAAATGAAAAAAAAGAAGGAATGCTGGATGGAAAATGAGAACACTAAATGAATGGATTCTGATCTCTTGTCTGAGAACATTTTAATTTCTTTTGCCTGCTGCTCCACGAGCCTGATATCCCCATGCAGTAAGCTTCTAATGTTTTTTGGGTTCTCCAGTTCACTCACACTGAGACATCTTTCTGTTCTTTTCTTCTTTCCCTCTTTCCATCTGTTATCTGTGGATAACTTATGATTTCAAGAGTTCTTACAAGATCCCTAAATCTTTTTCCCAGTCAGTTCACAGCACATTTTTTTCATTCAGCATTGCTCTGTAAGACACTCCTTTGTAATTATGATGTTTGTTATGGTGAAATTAAGGAAAACTAATCTGCTAACAAAAGTTAGAACTAATAGATCATTTTTAGTTCAATTTTTAAATGAAACAAAAACAACTGAAGAACAACAAACACCTAGGAAACTTCACAATCGGGAATGAAATTAATGCTTCTATTGCTTCATTCATCTAGGTTATTATATCTGCAGTTTTGATGTTACATGAAGATTACCTGGGTTGTTTTGTCCCAATTACTGAGAGGAAAGTTGAAGGACTTCAATGATGCATTAAGTCTACCAACTTTGATGTTATGCTGAATGTCCCTGACTCAAAACCAAGTTGTCAGAATTGGCTTAGAATACCTGGATACATATAAAAATACTCAGAATATAACCAGTGCAATATCAAAGCATGTATTTTGATGTTATTTTCAAGACCAAATAAAATAAGTTAGAAATGTTGATCGACTAGTTACCACTGGATTTTGTGACAAATTGCAGAGCTCATCCCTTTGCTTCTGTCTCAGTTATTAAGCTAGACTGGTACTACCATGATCCCTTTCAAAATACTACCAAATAACAGAAATATTGTGAAGGCAGGATAGAAGAAGGGACTTGTGCATTGTGACACAGAATACTAAGTTGTCTAAAATTTAGATTTCCAGGTGTGAGAATGGAAATTATAATCCTCATTTGAGTTAATGGAATGAATGGAGAAGCAAGGCATCTAAATTTGTACTCACAGAAACCGGCACAGAGCAGGGTGGAGTTTAAATTCTTAATTCTTTCCTCCATTTACAAGGTTATAAAACCTGGATCCAGAAACCATAAATTTTTACAACACCCATGTGCTTGGATGACATCAAGACTCTTGTGCCTGGTAGTGCTTTTTTTTCTTTTGAAATGGTGGCACTGGTAGGCACTGTATGCATTTGGAAAGCGATAGACTTACACTGTAGGCTCTCCTGGGGCTCATGGTGAAATCTGTAAGTTTGCATGTTGTTTCTGTTAAATTATTGTATGCTGTAGAGTATTCAATACCTTCTGATTTATCTTCTAATTGCAATTAACTTTAGAATCCAAAACTATGACTGAATAAAAAAGAACTCGCTCCTTGTGCTTCTTTCTTTGAGCAACCTGTTATGCCAGAGCAAATGTTCCAACTTTCATACACACATTCTGCTTGACTGAAGTCTTCTGTGTAATTTTTTTTTTTTTTTTCTTCTCGTAACTTTAGATATTTACTGTGAATTGATTCAGGCTGTCTTACATCAAGTAATGTAAATATTGAATAATCTTTAGAAAATTCAAACTTGAACTGGACAGAGCCTGGCAAATACTTTCTGAAGTATAGTTTTTAATAGAGCAACAAAATCAAGATCTTAAGCAAGCTAAGTTTCCCTGTTTTAATCAAAGACTTGAAAATGATGGAATTAATTAATAAGATTTGTAAAAATTTAATATCTTGTGCTCATAAAATTATTCATTTTTTTGCATCAAAAATAAATTCACTCTTTAGAAACTTGCAACACGGTCTTTAAGACATGGATGTACTTAAAGGAGGGTTGACTACAACTGAAGAGGATTTGCATTACATGGTGGACTCACAGTTTGTAATAGTAAATGGAAGAAAATAATGAGGATCCTAAAATGACACTATAATATGTCTTATGTAGCCATTTTAATTTTCTAAGCCCTATTCAAATACTACCTAATAACCAGCGTTTCTCTGAGACTGGCTATTTAGAATTACAAAGACTAGCATATGGGATTAAGGCAGTTTAGTCTAATATACTGTTTCTGATAGTGGACTATATGAGCTTTTTGAGAGAGGTGCAAAAGGGATATTCTGCTACAAAATCATAGAAATATTCTCTCTATGATTTTTTAAAATTAAATTTAGCCTGCTCACTTAGAATTTATTTTTTGCCCTGTCCTGGTTTTTAATTGAAACAGAGCTGTGTTTCTTTCTAAGTTGTTAGAATAGTGCTGCATTTTGCTTTTCAGCCTGGGATTTGTTATGAAAAAGACACTGATAACATACCAGAATTTGCATTTTTGTCGGTGGAAGTGAAGGACTTTGTGTTCTGTTAGT
>NW_010296005.1:0-3249 GCF_000700745.2 Antrostomus carolinensis
TTGTGTTTGGGATTGCCCCGACCCAGGTGCAACATTCTTGGAAATGTTTACAGCTCTGGCAATAAATAAAAAAATTTTTTCTTTTTTTTTTTTTTTGTCCTTTTCCATTCTATGATTGAGAATTGAAATAAGGACTTAAAGCATCACAGAAAAACATCTCTGCAGTTAATCACTATTTACCAAATACATTTATCTTATTTGTGTATTTGAATAATAATGTCCCTTATTGACTCCTCATCATTCATGAAATTCTGGGATATGTTTATTTCATAACCACAATATTGTGAAAACACTCTGAGGACTTCTATTACAAATAAAGTGAAAGCTTTCTATAAATACATTTAATGTCTTCTCTCCTCTATGGCATACAGGCCATGTGCTGGCTTGGTTTTCTTGGTGAAGAACCATAACGTTTCTTATGGGGATATTCAAAATGCGCGAGATGGCTGGATGTAGGAGAATTTCTCTTGCTTGAATGCTGATTGTGATTAAATGGCAGAACGATTTAAAATTTCTCATTTTTAGATTTCACATTTAGTTGGGAGACAATATAAGCAGTAAGAACATTTGGGATATTTAATCTCTTAATTTATGTGGTTAATTAATGTAGCTTGACATATTTTGGTGTGTTTGTGCAGAACTTATTGCCACTGGAACTTTACTTGATATTTGGGACATGTGCTTTAGTTCTGAGTTGTAGGTTGCGTGAGCTGCAGTGGTGACTGAGGATGTGAAGGTTCTTTGTCCATGGACACTTACTCACAGAGTGGGAATAACAGCTGATCTAAATTTAGTATCTTGGCATTTGGCTTGCTGTTTCCTTCCTCTTCCTTCTCCTCTCTGACATTGGTTAAGGAATCGATTTCTTCGTTTGGTTGAGACAGTTATTATCCCTCCTGTGTTTAAATGTAAATGCTATTGTTTTTTGTCCAGCGGGCTACATTCTGAAAGCCTTTCTGCTCTCTGGATTGCTGTATTGCAGGAATGGTTTCAAACACTTAACAGCAAGAGAAGCCACAAAAAGTTTGAAGAAATGGTTGCATTGAGGCTATAGAATTCAGTTAAGAAGGAGTTTCCCAAGTAGTGTTTTAAGTGGTTGGCTGCATTTTTCCTGATTTTTGACATGACAGGTACCAATTTGCACGTGAACGTAGAAGACTCCTGACCCTCTCAGCAGCTTTTCCTGTACCCCTGAGACAGCAGACTCTCACAGAAAACAGCTGTATTAAATCCTACTACTTTATTGAATTATTATTACGTGATACTTTTCCCTGAAGAGTGGGTGTGCCGACATTGTTCTGCACATGGGAGATGTTGTTGCCGTGCTGGCTCTCCAACATGGCTTACGCAAGGCTCTGTGCCGCTGGCTGCGCACCGCAGCTCACTGCGGGAGGCTTCTGTTGCAGGAAATGGAGAGGCAGCAGGATTGGAAGCAAGCCAAGAAGCTAGAAACAGAGCCTGAGAGAGTAGCCTTACTGCCCCTCTTGCTTTCATGTCACTGCCAGCTGCCCAAATCTCTCTTGAAGCTGTGATGGGATGGTGGTGTAGGTTCTGCCAGGTGAGACTACCTCACTGGAGGCCTCTCCAAGCAGGGAGATGTGACAGGGAGTCCTTTCCTGACCTCTTACAGGTTACTGTGTGGCGTAGTCTGCAGCCTATAGACAGTAGGATGCAGTATGCTGCCATGTACTTGTAGTCTGTGGTGATCAATTTATTTAATGGTGTATGCAGCTATGGGATCCTTTCCAGCCTTTTCCTCTCCATACGAACTTGCCCCACATAAATCCGGAATGTGAACTGTTGGTTTCGCTCACATGAGGTGATGCCTTACCAAGAAGGAAGAGTGTGGGTTGCTTGTTCCTCCACATATTAACGTGGCTATTGATCTTTGTTTGAATTTTGGCATCTGTGTTGTAGTTGTAGCAAGAAAAAGTGCGTGTGCTGTTGTTCAGTGGCTTAAGTAATGTGCAAGCTTCTATTTCTGCTCTCTCAGGAGCATCATTTGAATTTGGTTTTGAGTCACACAGATAGTAACCCATAAAAAGCAAGTTTGCAGGTTGGATAACTACCTCCTAACGAGGCAGTAGAAGAGCATTAAAATGATTCATAGGTTTGATCTGATTGAGAATTCCTGGAGATGCAGTTTTCATTTTTGGCCTACATTGCAGACTTCCAAATGGAAGCCAATGTAATTACTAACTAGAGCCTGCTGTACCAGTACTAACATTCTCAACCAAACTAATTTTTCTATGTTATCTTTTTTCAACATCTGATGATTTGAGCCTGAAAAATAGAATTCTACGTGATAAGAAAGGTGGCCATGGGTATCTGTGGGGAGTTGTGGGGATGTTAAGGCACCTTTAGTGCATATATTTGGCTCCCCAGTCAGTTTGACCCTCTGGTCCTCTGCTTTTTGCCCTAATACTGCTCTGTTGCTGGGAAGCTTTATATTTTCATTTACTGTTTGTTTGGGGTTTTTTTATTTCATTGTACTGCAAATGACCATTTGACATGGGCACAGCAGAACTGGGAGAAGCTGGAGGTGGCTCTGTGGATGCGTGGGGCCATGAAGGTATGCGTGGTTTCACACTGGCCATGTGTTTGCAGGGGACCCAGGGCTTTTTCAGCAAGGGAACACTTAACAGATTCAAATCAATGTGATCAGGAGACACTGGTGTAAGGTCAAAATGTCTTTTTGTAGATTTCTTCCTGTGTACCAGTAGTGAAACCCTCCCTTATTTATTTTTCTGAGCCAGTGCCCACATCTGCCTTCCTTCCCTCAGCAAAGCTATTCTCAGGCTTGCCTTTCCCAGTCTTTTATCTGATTTTGCACAGGAGCCCACTGAACACCCCTGCTCTCCTGCTGTGCTTCCAGTTTGGAGGGATGTGCCTGCAGTTTGGGAACACTCCTAATGAGCAAATGAGAGTGTGGTGGCATAGGAACAAACCCAAGCAGTTAACTGGAGTCGATAAGGATTTTACCAATCATGAAATGCACAAAATCAATACCAGAACAAGCTAACAGCCAGTGGGAAAGGTTTTAGCAATAGCATAATGGATTTGATTTTCTCAGTTTTCATCAATAACGTGGCAAATGCATTTAGCACAGGCTGAAGTGGAGCTAACAGGGTATCAAGCAGGCCAGCAAGAAAAGCTTTGCTATTGTCACCTCTAGCACCAAAAAACCCCAAACAAACCAAGATTAGCGTTACAGCAGACCATTAGCATGACAGTGTTATCCAGCTGGTA
>NW_010296005.1:3283-8966 GCF_000700745.2 Antrostomus carolinensis
GAAACAAAACCTTACCTCATCTGACAACTAATATAATTTTTAGGTACTCTTGCAGTCGAATCCTCTTTCTTTATGAGAGTTTTTTAAACTAGTGCTTTTTTTTTTTTTCTAGATTAATTCAGCTGGAAATTTTGTTGCACCCTAAAGCTAAACATGCAACAAAACCTCCAGCAAATGCCAACCTAAATCAATAAAGTCCTTAAGCGGAAGCCAGCCCTATATTTTTAGTAGTTTGTGTCACAAGCAGCAATTGGGTGACTTCAGGCGTTCCTTGGGTGACCTCAGAAGAGTGAGACCCCTGGGTGTTGCCACAGCAGAGGGATATCTGCTGCTCACCCCGGGGAAGCACTAGCACAGCAGCCTGGTCAGCCCAGGCCCGCTCACTACAACTGCATAATCTACAATGTCAGAGTGGCACTGAAATCCAGACAAACGCAAACGCATTGGCAATCTGAGTCAGACAGCATTGATGAATCATTAAAGGCATGGCTAGGGCTGCCTCAAGGCAATGAGAAGTAATTTTTTCTATTAATAAATAGATAATTTGTGATTAAAAGCTGCTGCAACTGAGAAAACACATTTATATGAAATCTGGGTAAAAGCATCTGATTACAGAGCTAGCGTAATTAGCACATGTCTGTGTGTAATCTGTGCTGAAAAGGGGAAACATGGCACATATTGCCTGAGAAATCAAACTAAGTGGCAGGAGCAATGTTGCATTCTGGATGTTTGAATTGGCATATGTAAGTTTTCCCCCTTTGCTAGGATTCGGTTTTGAAGTACTTCGTGAACTAGCTAAGCTTAGTTAATTGATATTTTTAATGACAGGGAAAAGTCAAAAAGTGCTGGATCTGTAATCACAAGACATCTCAGCTTGGGATGGGAGAATTTCAGACAACCACAGTATTGAGAAATGCAAACTCTATCTTAATGCTAATGCTGCAGTGTTTGCTGTCCCAAAACTTCCCGAGAATATGTGCCTTAGTGGTACATAACCCCTAAATATTCTGGTAAGCTTAATAAAATTTTTTGTTAGGCAAATGTCTTTCTGTCTATGTGATAGCACTGATCCTAATGTCGCTGCATTACAGGGGAATTCGGCTGCACTTTAATAAGAAGTTCTCCAGCACTTACTCAATCGGAGCGTTATGTAAGATGTGCAACCATAATAGAAAATCATAGAAGACAGGGCTAAAAATGACCTTCGAAGGTCATCTAATCCTGCTGCTGGAAGGCTGGACGCTGCCAGTGTAAACACTGAGCAGCTTCACCAATTTAGAGATGCGGCTGGTGTAAATTTGCATTAGTGTAAATCCAACAGTGCGGTTTTTTCTTATATTCAAACAAGGTAACTGAAAGGCAATGGATTGCAGTAATAACCTGTTTTAGTCATTAATATTAATATTGAAGTAATTAAATCAGATGACTAGGAGTTATAGGACAGGGAGATACTTTGCGTGTCATTGAATCTGCTCCCCAGTTAGCACAGAAACCCTTTCATAAATGTATGGAGCTGTCAGTTAATTACGGGAGGGTTTAAAATAGCCCTTGCTCAGCCTTGTTTTTTCATCTTCCATTTATTGAAAGATTATTTAGTTTTCATTGTGGGATACTGGGTGTAGATGTGAATGACCACAAATACATTTTGATGTGTAATTAGTATATTCCTGCCAACACAGTGCAGGAAGAGCAGTATAACAAATGACTTTCCCCGTTGAAGTTGAATGTACCTTAACTGAACCTTCATTGTCATACATGAAAGTATCACTGCACATAGGTGTGCTAAATTCTTTGCTGAGGTAAATTGTTGGCAGTTCCCCTCATTTATACTGTAAGTGTTTAAAATACGCATATTGGGATGTGACAGCTCTCCAGATTCTGGTGACCTCCTTTAGGAATGTGAATACGAAATAGAGCTGAGCCAGTGGAAGCAGAAATTGTTGATGTTAACAGAACTGAGATGATGTTTGCATTATCATGAAATTGTGTTTTTCTGTTTTCTGGCTGTGAGGATGTAAGGACTAGCTGCTGCTACTTCAGAGCAGCCTTCTGTACAGCGTAGCATCTTCTTTTCATGCTGGCCATAAGTTAATGGCTAGAGATCAAGGCAAACAGTATTACTCTTTTCTCCTAATACCTCCAGCCTTCCAAATATTTTCAGCTTGGAACATTTTTTCTGCTTCCTGTGGAATGTCTGCTTGCTCATCCACTGTTTTACCTGTTTTCCCCAAAGTTAAAAGATTCTATACATTTTCCACAAAGAAAGTAGCATCTTCTCTACATTGATGGCTTTATTCTTTAGAGTTAGTCAAAAGGAGGTCTGTGAAATCCCTGTGCTCAGGTTTGGCAGACGAGTACTATAATTTGGAATAACTGTTTTTTAAAATACAGAAAATTGAATTTTAGTTGTTGAGTTAAAGCACTTCTTGTGCATTACTTTCTGAGTTTACATCAGCACTAGAAGTGTTGTATCTCCTACTCTTTCTTTACCTCAAATACTCCTCTAGTCCCTTCCACCTGCTGTATTGTAGTTGTTACTCAAGCACGTTTGAACAAATAAAAGTGTAGGTTGAACCCTTGAGTTTTTGCTTTTTGTGGGATTCTAGTCTGTTTGCTTTGTGGGGAGCTAATAGGCAGGTAGAGGACTTCAGTCTTTAAGAAGTTCTCCAGTGCAATCCCTCAGTTGCCTGTGAGTTGTAACCCTTCAGTCTGCAAAAAAAACAAACCCGGAAAAAAAGGAAAGTATCAGAATTTAACATGACATCCTCAACCATTCTCAAATAGCAGAGGATAATCTAGCTTAAAGAACATTATGAATTACTTGATAGACTAAGATCAGGTGCAGTCACACAAAAATGGATGAAATATGCCTTTGGCAGCAATGTGAATGTCTGGTAAAATTTGATGTAACCCTAAAACATCTACTAGCTTGGAGAGTTTGGATGTCAAAAGAAAAAGAGATCAACTATGTAAATAATGATGCTCTGTAATAACATGTTAGAGTGATGAATGTGGAGAAAGGATGGATTGTCACTGAATTTCCCTATAAGCAAGATATTACTTTGTCTCTAATAATTCGGAAAATAATTTTAATTTCAGCTCTGGAATGAAGCACCAGATAGTGACCACATTTTCCATGATGTTAAGAGCACTGGAAGCTTAAGTAAGGAAGCCCATTTCACAGAATCACAGAATGGTCGGGGTTGGAAGGGACCTCAGGAGATCATCCCCTGCCAAAGCAGGTTCCCTACAGCAGGTTGCACAGGAAAGCGTCCAGGTGGGTTTTGAACATCTCCAGAGATGGAGACTGCACAACCTCTCTGGGCAGCCTGTCCCAGGGCTCTGACACCCTCACAGGAAAGAAGTTTTTCCTTAAGTTTGTGTGGAACTTCCGATGTTCCGGTTTTTGCCCATTACCCCTTGTCCTGTCACCAGGCACCACCAAAAAAAGCCCGGCCCCATCTATTTGGCCCCCACACTTCAATAGTCATTGATCAGATCCCCTCTCAGTCTTCTTTTCTCCAGACTGAAGAGTCCCAGCTCTCTCAGCCTTTCCTCATACAGGAGATGCTCCAGGCCCCTCATCATCTTTGTGGCCTCTGCTGAACTCTCGCCAGAAGATCCCTGTCCCTCTTGAACTGTGGGGCCCAGAACTGGACACAGTACTCCAGATATGACCTCACCAGGGCGGAGTAAAGGGGGAGGAGAACCTCCCTCGACCTGCTGGCCACGCTCTTTTTAATGTCCCCCAATCGTACCTACCCCCATTTGGTAGGAACCCATTCCTGAGAATGGGAATTGTTCAAAATTGTTGCTCCTCTAGAAGTATCTAGCGAAGGAAGGTAGGAAGTAGCAGAAATAATGTAACCAAGAAGTCTGCAGGTCATGAAAGTGGTAGTTTGGCTACTGCAGTGACATGTCTCTGCGGTCAGATGTTGTTTAGATGTGGGCCCAAATTAATTGTTTGTCTGTTTTTATTTGAGTATGTGTTTATCTCACCAGAGTTAACAGTTCTATTACCCAGAACATGGTAGCTGAGCTTTTCTGGTGTTAATACAGATGCTGGTTTTCTCTGGTTGTGTTGTGGGCAGAGGAAGCTCAGGAGATTTATGTTTTGGAAGTTTATCTGTAAGCAGTCTACAGCTCGAGTTTAAGATTCTGCAAATAAGGGAGGGCTTTTCTGTGTACTTGCAGCTCTGTGAAAATGAGCAATGTTAGATAAATCTGTTTGGGAAAGGCTAAAACACAAAAAGGCTTTATGACTAATGACATCAGCTAGGGATCATCTTGTTTGCGCAGGTTATGTTTCGGAGCAGTGTTTGCCTGACATGCTGTAGCATCTTATTAAATGCTTTATTATAAGACAACACCGATGTTACAGAGCGATGCTACGTAAAAAAAATTCCCTTTGGGAGGCATTTGTTTTCAGCTCAGATACTGAAGCTGAAGCATTACTATTCATTCTGCTTCAGCTTTAAATTGCTTAATTGTCTTGTGAAAATTTGCTTGGAATGACAATGGTCATGGTATTGGGTAACCATTTTCTAGGTGGCAATTTTAAGGTTTGCTCTTTATTTAGAGGTCTTTATTGGTCTCCAGTATTGCTCTTTACTGGTCTCCAGGCTGATTAAGAATAGATGGATCGTATAGTCCTTCTCATTAATACTTTTAAGATGCAACATTTTTTTTATTTTCCTCTTCAGAGTTTGCTGTTGGTGTTGCTGGTGACAGTGTTTCACTTTGTGTATTTTCAATTCCTCCGCCTCTTATGTCCTTGACTGACTCTTCTGCTCATTTTTTGCTCTAAGCTCATAGCATCACAGCATAAATATATTAGCAGATACTGAAATATATATGCATCTCATCTATGTGTCAAGAAGACTCCCATAAATAAGGATTTGCTAGATCAAGCCTTTCATAGATGACCTATTTTTCTGGTTTTAATCAGATTACAAAAGGAGATTTAAATAACTGTTTCACACTTCAGAAGGGTTAACACGCATGGAGACTTCAGACCAGATCTTTAGCTGGTATGAACAGGCATTGGGAAGTTGTGAACTGACAGCAGAATTGTGTGATTTGAAGCAGCAGAGATCTCAACTCTGGACTCCTAACATTCAAGTGAAGAAATAAAACTGAGAGGCAAACTTTGCCAAGAGGTATATATCATAAGAGGAGCTAATAAATGGGAAAACAGATAATTACAAAGGATCCAGAGTTGAAGAGAATCCAGGAGGGAGCTTGCATGAAGTGAGCTGGTGGGCAAAACTGAGAAGGCAGACTTGAGCATGAAGTCTGAGCCCAAGCTAACATAGCAGTGGACTTGTAACCAGTGAATTTAGAGACAGCTAGGGCCAAAGAAGGCACCTGCTTCAGCCCCTCGGAAAAGATGGCTCCACAGAAACCATCCATGTAGAAAACAACAAAGAGATGAGATGAGTTGTGCTGGGAGCTATTGCCTACGCTAATGGCTGTAATGGTGAGGGAACTCCTGTGCTCCTCCCAAAGTGCTGCTGCTGGGAAAAAAGCTGATTTGATGGGAGGGACCCTGTCGTATACAGTTAATTGAATAAACTGTTCATCTTCTAAGTGCTCATCTGAGCTAGGCTTAGCATATCTCCAGAGATGCACCCTTCACTAGCTATGAAAACCCTCATGCAGCAGAGCGTGCAGAACCTCAGAT
>NW_010296005.1:9005-12621 GCF_000700745.2 Antrostomus carolinensis
CAGTGCCTTGCTGTCTACTAATAATTTTTGACAAATTACATCATGTTGTGTAAATTCTCATGCATTGTCTGCATGTGCATGTTTTACCCTATTGCAGTCTCGTAAGAGCAATTAAGTGACTCCTCATTTCCCATCACCTTTATTTTATGGGCAAGCTGGCATGATGATTAGATATCAGAGGAAACTGATGCACAAATTAATCTGTCAGTTTAGACCAATAAACAGCTCTGTTGTCAATGCAGCTTTGCAGGGTTATATCAACTGACAGTACTGTCTCGGTACCCATGGATTCCATACCATTAATCATAGAGATAATTTACTAGTTATATGGTAGTATGAGTGCAAATATGTTACTGGAATTGACATCTCTGAGAAAGTTGAGTGGATCATTGAGTCAGGAGTGAGTACATGGTGGACTTCCATCTATATACAAGGAGGTACAAGAGTCACAGCAGTGTTTCTGGACTGAGAAGATAATCTTTTATCTTACAGTCGAGTGCTACTTTCTCAGGCGTATATTTCTCTTAGATACAGGACCTTAATAGCAGAAATGCTGCACAACCCAAAAAATGCATATTAAGAAAACTCTTAGGTGCTTTTAGGGATGGATCGTGGATCTACTCTTCTTACATGAAGTTCTTGGGAACAGAGGAGACTAGGAGTGACTCATATTCTCTATAATGAACCAAATGATCTTAGGAAGGCCGGTGAGGTTACCTGTGAATAGAGAGGGCAGGATTTTTCTCTTCAACCCAGCCCACATAGCAAAGCAGTGCTGTGGGAGCATGTCCCAGGATGGTACTGCCCTGGCATCTGTGGGGTGAGGAGTACTCGCTGTGAGCAGTGCTGTGCCTCAGACTGTCGTGCTGTCAGCCAGGCTCCAAACCCTCTCAGGGCCCTGGGGACACACATCTGGTTTCTAGCACGGGCTCAAGCCACGAGAACATGTGTGATCCCTAGCAGAGGCTGAGGCTTGAGCCTCCATGCCCACAAGCTGCTGCCCACCTCTCAGGTGAGATCACAGCTTGTGGGGAGAGGCTGCATGTCCACCACCAGACCTCTATGGTGGAGTGACCTCTTTGGCTGTGTTTTGCTGCAGAAGACCATCTTCTCTTTCTGGGCTTTTCAGTGGTGACTTGGTGGGATAACACTTTACTCTTATGGAGTGTTTCCAAAATGCAGTACAAGCTCACAGAGCTTGGAGGATGGGTTGGAAGAAATCAAGTCTGTGTTACCTTTCTACAAGATACCTTGTGTCTGAGAAGAGACCAGCTTAAAGCACAGCAGTTTAGAATCATAAGCATCCAGGAATCGCATTAATTCTAGTATCAGCATTATTTACACTGCCCTTGAGAGGAGCAGAGCTGAATGTTTAATGGACATTTGAGAGAGGCAATCTGCTGTGAGTATAAGTCAGAATGTGGCACAGGCTCTGGCACTAGTAAACACAAGCAGATCTCTGTGGATAATATAAGTTGTTTTTTTTTTCTTTTTGATTTTTAGAATCAACCTTGTCCTATGTTAGGCAGCTGGAGGCAAGAGTAAGACAGCTGGAGGAGGAAAATCGCATGCTGCCCCAGGTGGGTGATTTCTGTTGGTGGGAACAGTAGCCAGCAGCTAGACAGCAACGCTCGAGTCCTCGTGCTTGAGATAAAACCAGTATTACTTGTCATTTGACATTACTGTATTTGAACGCTCAGGCTGATCATTTGGCTAATCAAAGGCACTTGCATCTGCTTGTGCATCTTGCTCATGATGGAGTGGGATGTTTATTTAAGACTATGACGGTGCTTTCATTAATTTTTCTCCTTTGCAGTTGTTGATTTAAGGGTTGAAAATCATAGTGAACTGACCCTTTACATTCTGGTTTTATTCCAAGAGCTTCTTGTTACTAAAATATCAAATACTTTTTTATAGTTAGCAAAAATATTTTGCTTTAAAAATGCAAATGTTTTGAGTCATCATAATCAGATTATATTATTTTTAATATTTTGAGGAATATATTAGATACGTAAATGCAATACTGAAATTAAATTGAATAAATAATTAAGTATGAAGTTGAAGGTTTTCCTAATACGTTTTTAAGAATCAAAAATTTTGAAGTGCATTAAGAATGAATCAAAGACACTTGTATTCTTTTATATATACACATGCCATCCAGCACATATTTCTGTTATATTTCAATAAGTTATCCTTAGGAAAATCCATAAAGTCTTCAAATGAATTTGCCCATGGGAAGAAAAAAGAAGTTGCATTTTGTTTAAATCAAACTCTAGTTTAAATGAAGACATTGGTCTGAAGAAGAAAAGTGCTTTTTATTGAACATAGTTCTGTTATTTTAATGTAAGATCCAAGATAGCAGTGAAATATATTAAGAAGTAAACCCCACTGGCTTCTATTTATTCATTTGTATAAACCAAGATTAGCTAGAAGGTCACAGACCCAGGTTACCAATTGCCTTTTTTAAGGGCAGTTTTTAAGTAAAGTGTGGTGGGTTTTTTTCCTCACCTATAATATGACAGTTGGAAGGGCCTCTACAGCTCTTCTTTAGCTCTTGACTTGCTAGGTTACCTTGAACAATTTATGTAATTTATCTGTTCCCTAATTTTTTGATCTGGAAAGGAAGGACAGCAAGAATGGTTAGATGTCTGTCCATTAACATGTATACAGTCCGCAGTAGGGAAGACCAAGGTTGATCTTCAGTTATAAATAATATTATTTTCTTGTCAAGAACAATGTTCAGGGCTAATGTTAACAAACCTGCCTGAAAAATACTATTGTGGTTTGTCTTGGGTCTGGAACAACACTGGGGGATAAATTGAGCAGAACATTCTTTGTCGGCAAAATCTTTAGAAGTGACTGTCTGTTTTATTTGTCTGGGGTTTGAGGTGCTCAGGTAGAGAGAGACCCATGAAATGCCTTGCCAAAGATTGGAACACCGACATTGTACATGTTGAGTTCCTTGAAAATACCTTAGATGGGTTGCCAAACCCAGAAAATAGTGCTTGTGAAAATAGCACTTAAGCCCGTAGCTGTTGCAAAAGTCATTGAAACAAAATATGCCGACTGAAGGGTTTTGAACGGGAGGAACTAGGTGAGCAAGCCTGCAAACTGTGTTTTGTTTTAAAATATACAGGGCTGTGGTGGTTTAACCACAGTGGGACCATGTGGTCCTGCATTCACTCCCCCCACCCAGTGAGATGGGATGGGAGACACAACAAAGGGGACACGGGATTAGGAATGAAGGACAGGGATGACTCACTCACCAGTTATGGTCATGGGCAAAACAGACTCAACTTGGGGAAGAAAAATCAATTTAATTTGTTGCCATTCATCTGAGTAGCACAATGAGACATAACAACCACATCTTACAACACCTTCCCCCACTCCTCCCTTCTTCCTGGGCGCAGATCACTTTGCTCCCCATTTCTCTACCTTCCCCCACAGTGGCACAGGGGACAGGGAATAGGGGTTCCAGTCAGCTCACCATTGCTGCTCTTCGCAGCATGAAAAGTCCAGGAACAAGATGTCCCAACATGAGCTTCCCATGGAGTCATGGAGATCTTTGGGCTCAGCTCCCAACTCTGGGGACATCCACAGGCTGTAGACTCACCCC
>NW_010296006.1:0-3297 GCF_000700745.2 Antrostomus carolinensis
TCCCTTCCAACCCTAACCATTTTAAAATTCTGTGATTTATTATTAGAAAATAAAATAAAATAAAAACTTACTCTCCTTAGAAAAGAGAGCAATGGCAGTATAAAGTCCCTTTACTACCTTGGAGATTGTTCTTGCTGATAATTCAATCATTTAGGATTATCTGAAGTTTAATCTGCTTAAGGCAGGAATCTCAACTTGACTGACATGCAGAGCACCATGCTCAATTTGTTGGGTTGTTTATGTATGTACAAGAAAGTGAATCTAATTAGCCTGCAGCTGAAGTCTCCAAATCAGGATGTTAAGACACTGAGCTACAAAATCTAGTGAGAAAAACGGATGGTTGGATAAGTGAAGCAGCTTCCTGGTATTTTTCACACAAGTCTGTGTAGTGTTTTGTTGTATTGTTGCTTTTCTGCTATCTCAACAGCCTGAGATCACTTGTCAATTAGGGCTTTTATGTTTGGGAAACTTAACTTTCCCAGGTGGAGAACCACATAGTTAAGATTCAAAGTGCCTATACCTTTAGTATTGAGAAAAATTATATCCAATAATTACCAAGCAAATATAAAAGAATCTTCTCTTCTTGTCTCCTATCCCAGTTGCATTTCAGGACTTCTCTGATGCTACTTGTCCAGTTGTGTTAGTGTCTGCTACGACTTGAGTCTTTTCTTCAAAATGTCTTTTTTGAAAAAGGCTGGATGGTGCTCAAAGCCAAGCTTTGAAAGCAGGACATTTATCTCTCTTCCTGGCTTTGCTTTTTATTTTCTGTGCTGCTTTGTCTAAGACTTAACACTTTCAGCTGAAAGAACCCATGTATGTAACTAGAAAAAAAAAAAATTGTTACCTCTAAGTGAGGATTTGAGTGTTTGTTCTTAGGAAGTGCTTGTGGGGTTTTTTGTGTGAGGTTGCTGTATGTTACACTATGCTTTTATGAATCATAGACAAACTATTTGTACATGCTGGTGTCTGTAAAAAGCAAATCACACTGTAGAGGTAGAAGTAGCTTTACTGTCAACAAATTTAAGGATTATGTATATTTTCATATATTGTGATTAATCTGAGGAGTTTTACTGTGTGGATAGGAGCTAAAATGTCTGACCTCCCACCTTTCTCCTTTTCCTCGCCACCCCTTGTGATTGCCTGTTACACTGAATGTTCTTCTCATTTTATGTTTTATACTCTTTTCTTTTTGTTATAGCAGTTTGCATTTCATTCATTTTTCCAATTGCTTGTGCCTCACTTGTGTAATAACCTCAGGACTCTCTATCAGTTTTTCTTCATGCACTGCTCTCCATATGTACAAGTCTTCCTGACCTGAGAAGAAACAACCCGTCGCAGCTCATTGATTCTAGAAGGTATGAAGCAGAGGATATATGGGAACAAACCTTACTGTACAGAATGGAACCCATTCCCTCTCTGACCCCACTTATGCTGACTATTTCCAAACAATTCTTATGTATTGGCCAACTTTCACCCATATCGTAATGGCTGAAGAATCAAAATGACTTTCAGTTATTCTGTGTGCTACTCATCAGAGAACAGGAACACTTTCAGGAGGGTCTGTACTTCCTTTTCTCTTCCAGTGTAGAGATGCTGAGTAGTTTTCAAATAAAAAGTCCCAAGCTTTGACAGTTAAAAAGTTAAATAACACTTAAAAAACTGAAAGGGATGTGGAGAGGGAAGTTTACAAATACTGTGCAGAATATATTTCCGGATTACTACTCAAAAAAAGACTAGAGAGGTATAAAATGATAGGGAACAGTGAAAGGCTGCAATCCGACTCATTTTGAGACTTAAAGGAGAAGGCTCTTGTAATGGCAACAACAATTGAATAGATAGTAGATATAAAAATTAGCAAATAGCTCTGTCAAGCATTGTGAGAGCTCCAGAAGAGCATGCTCATGACCTTTTCCTCTCTCTCTGACCTTGACCAGCAAAAGTTGTCTATCCTTGTTTGAAGAAAAGCTGGAGGGAGCAGGATGGTCAAAGAAAGAACAACACTGAGGAGGTGCTGGATTAAATTAACAAAATGCTGTAATTAGCTTGCGTTGCCGTGCTTTAGAGAAAGAGTGAAAAGCTGCAGGGGGGAGGAAACGGGGGTAGGAATAGAAAAAGAAGAAAAATTTTTCTAATAATGGTTTCAAGATTTGGGAAAAGAAAGTTAAGTCATCAGCACACAAAAAGAGCAACCATATAAAGAGAATTAAGCAACAAAAGATGAAACAAATAATAGGAGACCTGACTAGAGAGAAGATGAAACAAAAGGAAGGAAAGGAGAATCAAAGCAGGAAGAAGTACAAAAGAAGGGCACGAAAGGAGAAAAGATTCAAGGATGCTGTTGGGAATATCTCAGTAACATGAAGAAAGGGGTGAGCATGCGCTTTTACTGTAGGGGAAAGGGAGGAGGGAAGAACAGAGGATGGATCAGTGTGGTAAAAAGATGACCAGTATTAAAATTTGTCTGTGTATGTAATCTCTTGGCACCTCTGCAAATCTTTGTCCAGGCACTCTGCTGTTCCAACCTCTTTCTGTCATCAGAGAAGGCAGTAATGATGCCCAGCACCTGGGCCATGCTGGTAGGCGAGGTGAAAAAAATCACTTTGGAAAGGAAAGGACAAACCTCTCAAGAAGAAGTCATTCACTTGTCAAATTAGTGGCTTTAATGAAAGTGGATAGAGACTAATGAAAGGTTAAACCTGTAAATTGCAATCTAACAAATGGGTTCACAGAACACAGATCTCTCTTTATTGTAAGAAAAGAAATAATACTGACAAAATATTATTACCTTGGAGAGACCATGACCAAACTGCGATTCCCTCAGATGGCAGTGTGCTCTCCTGCTGTTCTACTGAGCCAGGCACTCCTGCTTCTCTTGAAGGATTGACAGACAAACAGCTCTTCATTGATCGCTGTACTTTGAGAGTACTTTGATCATTACACTGAGTCTTCAGGAATATATACTATAATGATATCTCTGCCAGAACCCAGGCAGTTCAAAATAGAATCATTAAGTTCAGTCAAAAGTCTCATGTTTACGTATTGTGAAGGGTTTGGGAGTTACATAGGAAGTAAACTTATACAGCGGAGTGCTTATGACAAGATTACAACAAAATCGTAAATGTAAGATTAGGATTTGGGTTCTTTCATCTTTTAGTCTTGTATTTGTCTTTCTGACATTTTTTATGACTTTGGCTGTTGTTAGGTGGGGAGAGGAGAGGGTCTACTCAGTCTGAGCCTGAGACGTGAGTGTATAAATATGAGGTCATAGAATTTTAAAATGGTTAGGGTTGGAAGGGA
>NW_010296007.1:0-8783 GCF_000700745.2 Antrostomus carolinensis
TTGTGCCAGGGGAGGTTCAGATTGGGTGTCAAGAAATATTTCTTCACTGAAAGGGTTCTGAGGCATTGGAAGGGGTTGCCCAGGGCAGTGGTGGAGTCCCCATCCCTGGAGGGATTGAAAATACAGTAGATGAGGTGCTCAGAGATCTGGTTCAAAAGTGATACAGTTGGACTCAATGATCTCAAAGGTCTTTTCCAACCACAGGATTCTATGATTCTACACCACCCTCAGTGACTGCAGGGAGCAGATTATCTTGTGCATCTGCAGGGGCACGACACGCTCAGCGAGGTTTAACCACGGCGCGTTACCTGCTGCGGTGACAAAAGTAACGGGGGCAGGTGGGATATTAATATTAGGACACCAGCAATGAGAGGGATGTTGTTTTTAACAAAGGAGGAGGTCTGCAGCCTCAGTCTGTGATTCAGAAAAGCCCAGCTACCACAGATACGATATATCACTAATGATTTATAGTCACTGAGATGATTGGATTGCAGACCAATCACCTTCTGAAGAATACGAGCACACCAGAAAAGCATGAGCACATACTATGCATAGAACACAGACATCTTTTATCACTTGAATCAGGAGAATTGACAATTCACCTAGTAAACTCTAGCTTATTTCAGCATGAAAAGCATTTGCAGAGAGAAGACAATTAAAACATAGATCAAAAAGCTCCAGAGACGAAGCAAAGTCCCATTAATTTTCAGCTGAATTTTAAGCTCCCAATTTGAAAATAACCAGCCTTAAAAATTTTACACCGGGGCTGAACAACATTAATGAGTTCTTTCCATCTGTAAACAAAGCTGCATTTCCATCAAAGTATCAGTTGAGTCAGTAGGAAACTGCAGGAATACGAGAGGTTTGAGAGTTTATTAAAACACTAAAACATAAAGCACAGCTCAAAGAGTGCCCGTTCAAAGGGGCTGATCTGAATCCTCACCTTGAAGGAGAAATAAACACATCTAGCAAGATCTTAGCATTTAACTACCAACCCTTAAGGGACACCTAAATTACTTACCATCCTGTGAAGGAGCACAAAAAGATAAAAGGCTTATTTTATCTTCAATCTCTGAAGCAGGCACCAAGGGATGACTGTACGTCACCGTGTCAACTTCTAACAGCATCACACATACTACAGCAAATCTCATTTCAGGGGAACAAAATCAAAGTTGTACTTTCTGAAGGAGGTTGGAAGTGTCCTACAAAACAATTCTCAAGTAAGATATGTAGAGGTGTAAGAAAGCACCCCAAAGAACAGGCCCATAATGATGGACACACACGTATTCTGGCCAAAACTCTGTCCATTGGGTACATTCCTGATGTTCACTCACCTCTCTCCCTTCCTGTCCAACAACACAGCAAAACAAGGAGGATAACGTGCTTCCACTGGCATTTTTAGAAGTGATTTTTAAAAGAGGTGAAAATAGACCAACAGAATTCTTTCTTAAAACACTGCAGAAGGATTGAAAATGTCTCCTCTATTTTCTTAGAAGGGATTCCCTTCCTATACTAGAAAAACTTAGTAGTTGAGATTAGAGAATGGAAGCACTAATGGGAATCTGGAACTAGTCAGAAGGGAAAAAACCTTTCCAGACATCCAATACACCTTCCTTAAATATCATAAAGCATCAGTCTCTCCCCAAAAAACCCCAAAGAAAACTTTTTCTCTGCTCCTTCTGCTTCATGTTCATATTCTTCTGTTCTTTCCTTGACATTTTCAAAGCAACTTCTTTCTTCATTAAGCTTTTTCCTAATAGTTATTTTAAAGTATTTTTGTGAAAAAATCTAATTATTGTCATGACAAAACACTATCATTTTAGCATTCCTGAAAAACCACATCCAGTCTTAAGTGTTAAGGATCAAGTAAATTTATCTGCACTTGGAACTGCTTCAAAGTGCTGTATTTGCAGTTTTTCTCCTGAAAAAGCCTCTGTGATACGACACACAGTCTGCTTCAGCCAGATGTTTGAGCAACTAAGACAATGTGGAGAAAGCACTGAAATCTTGTTCTCTTGCTAGCAAGTCTGTCACTAAGCCTCTTTCCTTTCCCCGTAGAGAGGTATTGCCCAAAAGTATATTTTAAGATGGGAATTGTCTCAACTACATAAAATCTCAGTGGAGAAAATGTTAACTGCATGATGCCAGTGTAAGCTTTAAAATCAATTTACAAGACAATTTAACACTGAACACTTCAGCTTTTCAAAAACAAACTACACCCGCTCTTGCACAGGTATTTTTATTACTTAGCACCATAAAATATTCACATTGCCTCTGTACACTGATAAATGTTAAAATAGAGTGAGGAGAGTACAATAAAATATCAATGCAAGCAGTAACCTTCATACTATTGAGTGGATTTCAACAAGATGTAAGGATTCACAGGCAGAGGCCTTCTTAAGTGGCACGAAATATGATGCTGGACTAAATTATTCATAGTTAACAGCTATTCTAGTAGCCTCATAAGTCAGGACCTTATGGATAATTAACAGCCACATCTGCACAGGAAGAAATCCACCTGTACTGCCTTCCTCAAAGTGCACTCCTTAAATTAGCCAGGTAAGTACAGGAAGAAAACTGGAGAGAATTAAACCTGAATTAAATTCAAATTACAAAGGAATACGTGATGAGACTGTATGAAGACAGAAATCCTGCCCTACACCTGAGCCTTCCTGTGAACGCTGACCTTGCAAACAGCAGAACAATAAGTTTCACTCGTTCACCAACAACCATTCCTTGTGCTACACTCCTAACCATTTTATAGAGGAATTAATCGAAAACCAGCCTTCTGATTCAGCATTTTTAAATAAGCAACAACATATAAATTTGCTGATTTAAACACACTCCAAAAAAAAAAAAAAAGAAAAAAATGAAAGTTGGTGTTAACAGAGAACAAAACTGCTGCAGAATATTTTAACTCATTCAACTTTAAAAGCAAGTGAAATGCAGATTAATGTAGTTCTGCAGAAGCTGTGCGGAATGAATTATGAAATGGTGAGTCCCCTGAGCCTCAGAAAAGCATACAGCAATAAGAATATGCAACTGTGTTACTTAATGACATGGATATTTAAATTATATACAATTAAAACTGGGTTAGATTAACTCTGTTCTCTCCAGCAATCACCATAATTTACTCACATTTTGTCTAGCAACGTGTATTAAACTAACACTAAAAAAAAAAACCCTGGAGGTTAGATAAAAGAGTAAGGATGGAAATACTGAGAGGATTATGGCTATATCTGCAACATGCCTTCAATATATTAAATTTATTTTGTACACAGTGTAACAATTTCCTTAGTTTAAAAACTGACACTAAATTACACTGTCACTGTGTAACATCATTGCAGTTAAATGTTAAAAAACAAATTTAAAAAAATAATCAACCATCACAACAATGAAAACAGCTTTGATGATTTGAATTTATAGTATTCTTATAGTATAATGTATAATAGTAAATTATACATTTATTTGAATTCTATAGTATTCAGTCTGAACACGTGAAGGTTAATATGAAATATTAAACAATCTTACACCTTCCTCTTTAAAAAAAAAAACCAACCCAAAACTAATTCAATAACGTGCTCAGCAACTATGATATGACCTAGCTGAACAACAGAAAGCATGGAATAAAATAACTGTGCTGACAGATGTAATAACCACAGGCTTGGATCCTGTACAGTCAGCACAGCAGTCACCTGTGCAGTTAGCAATGTATTAATCACACCAATTTTCAGAAGTTATTTCTGCCATGACTACTCTCTGACTCCAGTTTCACACCCTGTGAGGTTTCAGCAGCCACAAGAGCAGCACAACAAACAACAAAACGTGTTACTCAGAACTGACTGCACAGGACAGGCTGTAACTCTGGAGCTGGTGCTTGTTTTCTGAGTGTTAAGACTTGCACAGAGTTCTCCAGAAACGGCCTTTCCGTATCCTCAGCGTTATTCACACGCTTTGTTTCCAGGGTTAATTCTTTGCTACTGAAACATCCAGTGTTAGCTTTATATAAAGAGGATATTAGAGAAGGTGCTAACTAAACTTCATCCACTCATGGATATCAACTCCTTATTCCTCACTTTTGGGCAGTTTTCCATTACCATTATCAACCAATTTTCTATTTCCTACTCAAGGTAAGAGCTTTACATGAGTTAAGGAGGGGCAGGCGCTGATCTCTTCTCTCTGGCCACCAACGAGTGCCAGGAGCAGAGGCAATGGCAGGAAGATGTGGCAGGGGAGGGTGAGGTTGGCCATGAGGAAAAGGTTCTTGAGGCAGAGGGTGGTGGAGCCCTGGAACAGGCTCCCCAGGGAGGTGCTCATGGCACCAAGCCTGACAAGATGCTAGCAACATTTGGCCAAGGCCCTCAGGGACATGGTCTGAACCTTGGGCTCGTCCTGTGCAGGGACAGGAGTTGTACTCCATCATCCTTGTGGGTCCCTCCCAGCTCACAACATTCTATGATCCTAATCTTTTTTACTGTGAATTTTCATGTGTGCACACTTTGGTTTTTAAAATGTAGTTTGTATTAACAATACAAACTAGAATTTATGAAGCCAGCACAATCCCTGCAAGGTGCCTGAAGTAAGTCTCAATTTATGCACTAAAGAAACCCATATTTCTCCTTTCTCCACACTCTCCCTCCCAAATGAAAATAAATCTACAACCTACCAGCAATATTTCCAACTTAAATGAGTAGTTTTGAAAAGTCAGCTGGTACTACAAGGGGCACCCAGGAATATAGAGCTTACTAGCTCCAGGCCTTCATAAAATTCATAGAATCTGCTCTCCAGCCTCTATTTTGGCTTCAAAAACAGTGACATCTGAGGAGTGACAGTAAGCACTCAGGGGAAAGAGCCCAGGGCTTCCACCTGACCACACAACACTGAGCAAGTTCTCCTTTAAGGATTTCACCTTGTGCATGATGAGCCACACTTGGACGCCACTAGGTACTCTTCAAGAGGTACACTCTGCATCCCAAAGGTAAGGCAAGGAGAAGTTTCTCCATGAACCTCAACGGCATGCTAAAGTCCCTGCTGCTTTTCATGGCTTTGCCAGGCAGCTCCTCTGGACTTGTTCTAGCTGTTCCAACACAAGAGAGACCTGGAGAAGAGAAGGCTCTGGGGAGATCTTATAGCTCCTCCCAGTACCTGAAGGGGCTACAAGAAAGCTGGGGAAGGACTTTTCATAAGGGCAGTTAATGACAAAACAAGGGGAAATGGGTTTAAACTGAAAGAGGGGAGGTTTAGATGAGATATTAGGAAGAAGTTCTTCACTGTGAGGGTGGTGAGACACTGGCCCAGGTTGGCCAGAGAAGCTGTGGCTGCTCCTCCCTGGAAGTGTTCTCGGCCAGGTTGGATGAGGCTTTGAGCAACCTGGTCTAGTGGAAGGTGTCCCTGCTGCTGGCAGGGGGGTTGGAGCTGGATGAGCTTTAAGGTCCCTTCCAACCCAAACCAGTCTGTGATTCTATGAACAGAGTGAAATCAAACCATTTTCAAGTACTGTTCTGATTATCCAAGACCCTTCAGGATAGAAAACCATCAGAAGCCACTCACAAGTCACGCTAAAGCAAAATATTTCACTATTTCTAGAAGTGATAAATACCAGAGATACTTATGAATGAAAGGATACCTGAAACATAGCTCCAAGAGAAAAAATGCACAAGGGATTCCCTCCAGGACGTCAACAGCCAACAACGTGCCTGTTATTGGTCTAATATATTTACTCTGTCCTCAAAAGTTCAGGTTTCCCACTCTATTATCATACAGCTCTTTTTGCTAAAGCAGCAGGATTTAACCCTGTAACAAGGAAACCGTGGTATGAGCAAAGTACACACCACTTTTGTAAGACAATAGGAACCAGTCTGGACTAACACAGGCTTTCCACCAACTTTTCTTTCAACCACCTAATTCCTCGGGCTGAAATTTCCACGCTTGTCCCTGTGCCCCAAGACAGACATCTCTCTTTCAGCGGGGGAGCAAAGAAGGTTGGCTTGCAGTAGAAATGTTTAAGCAGTTTCAGAGAATGAGGTTAAAGCTGTGAAAGCTGTTCTGCTAACCCAAGCTCTTTTTGAACATCTATTTCCACCCTGGGGTTTTAGAGTAGGAAGCAGATGACTGTCAAGAAGACAACGAGGCCAGAATCAGAGGAGAGCTGTGACTTGTCCTTATGGCAGGTCATCTACATTTGCTGCATACTCCAACTTCAAACCTCCTTATACAACTTGGAGAGGAGCCTCTGTCAGTCCAGCCTTTCTGAAAGCCTAATAAATATATATATATATATTTATATTTATAAACACACATGTATTTTTGTGCATTCCACACACCTTTTAATAATATCCTAAATCTCACGTTCCCACACTGAGGGTGTATCTTCTCTGCAAAGTTAGTGTTGAGTGATGATCATCCAGATTAGCTTTTCTGGGATGAACACAACCTGATAAAGAAGCTATGAGTGAGTTATCTGCATTTCTCATCAGCCCACATGTGCCACTAGAGAACCACAGAATGGTCAGGGTTGGAAGGGACCTCAGGAGATCGATCCAGCACATTCTGTAATTCCTTGGACAGTGCCAAGGAGCCCAATTGTCCTATTTTTCTCAGCAAACTGCATCACCAGGCCTGTGGAAAAGCAAAAGCACTTGAATAGCTTAAAGAGTAACACCACCATCCTCCTCTTAAATCATAATGCCATCTCAAAATGATTTCCTTACATGGGGAAACAGGCAAGAAAAAGATAACCTGACTACAAAGAACAGGACAGCTCCATCCCCACTGCAAAGTACTGTGAGCAGACTACAAGGCCATGGTAAAACAGCATCTGATTTTCATACTATTATATTTGGTACTGGTTTCTTTTGTCCTTCCCAGCTGAAGTCACCTGAACAGCAGATTTTAAAAAAAGGCATTAAAAAAGGGACCAAAAAAAAAAAGAGGGGCAAAAAAAAGAGGCAAAACAGAAAGCTTCAGTTGAGCTTCACTTCTTTAAACACAAGAATAAGATCCTTTGAAAAGGAATTACCTCAGAAAGCCCCATCACTGAATAATGTATTGTTATTTGAATGCATGTATGCACCAGGTTATTTAGAATAATACACAAGTGTAAACATTTTGGCAAAAAATAATTAGAAAGCCATTTATCTCCCTATATTCTAAAAGTAATATTTCAGTTTTATTCAGGTACTGAATAAAACAATTAAATGAAACAGCTGTGATATGTAGCAAATGCATTTCCTCTCACCCAGAAACCTAACTTCCCAATGCTGAACATTAATCTGAAATCAGAAGGCAGCTTCTGTGCTGGAGGAGCAGACCTTCCTACAGCTATTTAGGTCATTATGCATCAAGTTCTTTCATACCAGGGGTGGTAAAATCATTCAGAAACAATTAACAAAGCAATAAAAATGTATGTCAGAAAAGCAAAAGCCTTGTGGTTAGCTGCCCACACTATCACACAAGATGAGAGTGAAATCTCTTTGTTTTTTAGGTTGGTTTTTTTTTAGGCATCAGCATTACAGTGTGCATTATCCCCTTGGAAAATGGTGAAATATGAAGATCTCTTACAGCTCCAGAGAGGTACACACAGCTGGACAAGGATCAAGGAGCCCCGGCAGGCGTTCCAGCTACATGTCTGTCAAAGGCTGAGACTGCAGAGCAGTGACATTTTGAGGGAAGGCAGAAGAACTGCACCAGACAGAGCAAAAATTGTAACACTACAGTCCTGACTTTACAAAAGGAGTTCAACAGAATTTGTGTCAATGGTAAGTTTCCCTGTGCAGGCTCTCCACTTGCTGTCCTCAGCAGGGTTAGGCTCCATTTGATAATCCAAAACTCCTTCTCTAAAAATGTGATTTTTCATGAGAATAGTGTCTTTCCAAAGCTCCACCAAAGCCCTGAGCAACTGCAAGTAGCTAGGGAAGAGCCCAATAAAAATATTTAATTGTTTTGACAGCATGCAAAAAGCTGAGACCAGGGACTATCCACAAACAGGCACAGCTTTTGGAAGCAAGTCTTATCGAGCGGTCTCGACACAGGATGCCAGTCCACTCGCAGGAGGCAGTAAATCACTCTGTAGGGCAAATATTCAGCAAACAAAAAACATCCCAACTTGACCTCGGTGAGCAACAGACAGTGCCACCCACGTTTGGTGACAGTCCTTGTGGTGTTCACACCCGCCCAACAGAAGATCAAATGAAACAGATCACCTCCATCCACCTCACCTCCTTTTCACCCCTCAAATAGCTTCCGTTTACAAGAAGAATAAAGATTTCTAGAAACCTAAAGGACAGTATGGTTATGCTACATTTTGAATGGCAAAACAATAAAAGGAAGGTCTTACACTGGTCTTTGCGGTCACTGATTTGAACTCTCTGCTATATTGCAAAGCACCAGGTATGCTACTCCCACTCTAATAACCTTTCTTAAACGCACACACCCTCAAGTCCAAAGTTTTTTGTTGGGTTTTGTTTTGGTTTTTGTTTTGGTTTGTTGTTGGGTTTTTTTTAACAACAGCATTAAAAGTTGTCCTAGCTTTTTCTCTAGCTAAAGATGAGCATTTTGGAACATCTCATCTGCAAATGGATCTGCCATTTTTGACCACAAGGGAAATATATTAAGGATTTTTTACCTTTTGAAAAGAATACTCAGATCTTTTTTTTTTAAAAAAAAACAACCTAGCACCTAGGTGAAGGTGCAAAAAGTTACAAATATGGGGAAGGCAAATTTTAGATGTGCTGGTAAATACTTCTTTGGACTTAATCATATGAAGCCCTAGAAATATATATATA
>NW_010296008.1:0-1875 GCF_000700745.2 Antrostomus carolinensis
TATTTATTTATTTTTAAACATTAACACTGAATCACCTACTTTGAGACCGGAGGAGTCAGTTGATAAGAGATGGGGAACTGTCATTAAAACATATTTTAATTGAAATTTGAAAATGTTCTGCTTTTTTCTGTCTCTTCTTCTTTTTAAGATCACTTAAGAGCTCTTTCTTTTTTTTTTTTTTTAATCTTGAGTTATTATAGATTAAAAATACCAATAAGGGAGGCCCAAAATTACCATTATTAGGCCCTGAATTACTTCCTTATAATGATTAAGCTTCAATGCTTTTTCCTCAATGCTTCATTGCTAGATGTCTGCTTCAGGTTTTGCCTGAAAAACTTCTTTCTCATTTCAGCAAGAACAGTACAGTCATTTCAGAGAGTGGGTGGCAGAAGTGCTCTGTGGTTTGCCAGTTAATGGTAAAACTTTTTTCCCAAGAAACACCAGAGTCCTGGAGCAGGGGGTTACAAAACAGCACAGGAAACCTGTGAGATTTTTCTTTACAATCCTCTATGTAGATGAGTTACGAGCTTCAGAAAATAACATTTACAAACACTTAACAGAGAAAATGTTGATACATTTTCTAGTCATTTCCACGTATGGCGAGTGTGCTCTACCTTGTGGATGCCACAGTGAGCATGAGCCCTTCACAGAAATCGGTAGAGTATCCGTCCAGTCAGGGTGGCTCTATCAAATCATAGGATAAGTGCAAAAGGTGAAAATATGATCTTGAGCAAATTTTTTTATCATATTGTTGCAGAGACTTCTGGGAGACAAGTGACAAGATGTGTATGAGGCATTCCTTTTTCCCAGGTTAAAATTTGGACTTGATGATTTTAAAGGTCTCTTCCAACCTAAATGATTCTATGATTCTGTGATTCTATAATTACAGTAACTAGCATAGCAAATCACTTCCAGGTAGAACAATTTTCCCCAATTTCCTGCTCATCATCTCACTGGAACTTTATATTCACTGTGCTTTTAGTTTTGCAACCCAATTAAGGGCTGCAATCCCTAATCTGGCAATAGATTTATTTCTTCTCTTGATTTTATACTTGTTCAATACTTCTTACCTGGAAACCCAATACTCCTAGTAATCTGCACATCATGTATTACCTGCTCTCTCTCTTTACAGGTGCTATTTTACTTGTCTGCTAAACACTCTTCTGAGGTTTTGCTAGACTGAATGACTGCTGCCACGTTTCCTGTATGCCATGCTGTGCAATAGTCTGGGAGTGTTCTGTGTTTCTAAAGATGACTTGGCTCTTGATACAACAATCCTCTGGTCCCTTATTTGCCACAATCAGGGAGCCTCCCTTCAAAGTCCAAGATTGCCTAATCAGGTAAAATACTGTAATAGAGGTGTTTCAAGGTGGAAATATTCTATTTATGTTGCAATTTTTTGTCCTTGATGCTAAAAGACTTTAAGTCTTGATGGAGAGTCTGA
Organism: Antrostomus carolinensis; assembly: GCF_000700745.2. NCBI lineage: Eukaryota > Metazoa > Chordata > Aves > Caprimulgiformes > Caprimulgidae > Antrostomus > Antrostomus carolinensis. The sequence continues at coordinate 1,445 of NW_010296008.1, forward strand.
ATTGTTTTGATTTGGTGACTACTGATATTTTGGGGGAGGAAAGAAAAAAATGTAGTTTACTTACAGTCAAAGAACTCCAGAGATAGATGTGCTCTGGGGAACAGGATGTAGGTACGTGAAAAGCAATTACTGACAGAACGGTGAGTTTCACATATTTATTCCCTCTGCAAGTGACTAAATATATGAAGTTGGCCCGGCCAAGAAGAAGACTACCTATAATGTTCTGATGCCTGCTTCTGCTAAGTAGAAAAGTAATAGTATTTTTGGGGTAATATATCAAGGGACTCTGTTGCTAGATCAAGTAGTTCTTTCATTTTAAAGCAGTTTTCTCCAATGCAAAAAGCACTGTGCACAATGGATTGCTGAGAAATGAGAACATGTGTCGTCATTGTAATTCATGAAAGTTTTATTTATTTTTCTACTACTGTGTG
>NW_010296009.1:0-4814 GCF_000700745.2 Antrostomus carolinensis
TCATCTAGCCCAACCCCCTGCAGTGAGCAGGAACATTCTATGATCCTATGATTTTAATTTCAAATATCCATGTGCTGGATTTATTTTGTCTGCTCTCCCCTTCTACTCAGTTATATTTAAAGGCACTGCAGTTGCTACCAGACATCCTACTACCAGCTTAAAGCAGGTCTTGGGCACTACAACAGTCTGAAAAACAGGTTCTCTTGTCAGTGTAAACTCGGTTGCTGGAGGAAGCAGTCATTTATTGGGTTAGAAGAGCGTTCTCTACCTCACCTCCTGATACGGCACAGAACTGGTCTCTGTCCAGGTAGCTGAAATCTCTCACCACAACTCTCCCAAATTTGTGGCTCCTCTGATCTCACACACAAGCTCCCAGTCACTAGCACCGCCCTGATCCAGGGGTTGCCAGTATAAACCCAGTAGTATATCCAAGATCTGAGATTTCCACCCACACAGACCCAACAGTGCTTCTCTTTTCCTGAGTTTTGTCATGCTGTTACCCTTTTGAAAAACCCTCCCTGCACAGTGCCCGTCTCCCGCTCTGTATCCCACCCAACCACTTCTGTACAGCTGCTGCCCTGGCACTCCTGCATCCCAGGGAAAGTCTCCTTCCACCATCTCTCAGAGGCGTTTGCTACAGCACCGAGAGCATAACCGTGGGTTAGCTCCTCGTAATCAACATCAAAAGAATCACAGAATGTCAGGGATTGGAAGGGACCTCTGGCAGTCCAAGCCCCCTGCCAGAGCAGGATCACCTACAGTAGGTCACACAGGAAGGCGTCCAGGTGGGTTTTAAATGTCTCCAGAGAAGGAGACTCCACACCCTCCCTGGGCAGCCTGTCCCAGTGTCCTGTCACTCTCACAGTGAAAAAGATTTTCCTTATGTTTACATGGAACCTCCTATGCTCCAGCTCACACCCACTGCCCCTTGTCCTACCATTGGGCATCACTGAGAAGAGCCTGGCTCCATCCTCCTGACATTTGCCCTTTACATATTTATAAACATTAATGAGGTCAAATGAGCTCAGTCTCCTCTTCTCCAAGCTAAAGAGCCCCAGCTCCCTCAGCCTTTCCTCATCAGGGAGATGCTCCACTCCATCATCTTGGTGGCTCTGCTCTGGAGTCTTTCAAACACTTCCCCTTATGAAAAGAACACCCCTAATCACACTTAAAATAATTGATATGATTACAATATCTACAACTAGTTAATATTACTATGTTACAAGTCACCCAAAACAAGAATGAACACGTTCCATTTAGAATTCAGCAACCCCAAACCGTACAATTGAGATTACAGTACCATCAACAGGTATCAAACAAATGCAGACCTAGATGGTAAAAGATCTGCTGCTTCTTGCTACAGCTCACTGGCAAAATCCTTTCCCTCCCTGCTCTTGGCAAGTCAGTCAAGTTTCAGATAAGAGTTAACATCTCGCAAATGGCAGCATCACCTCCTCTGCCAGGCAGCATTCTGACAAAGAAATGTCTCATGACTTTTTTTTCCAAATCTATCCTAAAGGTCCAGTGTCTCACAATTCTCTTTTTCTTTCACGTTAGTTCAGGTCCTCTTCAGTATGAATCATAAATAATATGTGCTACCAGTAAACAAATCACACACAACCTCAGAATCTCTGAGCTGATCCTGAGTATGTCATGCACTGTTTTTTATAAAAAGAAAAGGGGCTGTTATTTTATTTCCTGTGAGTGCTTACCTATTCTCCAGACTAGGACAATCGGTAAAAAAGCTACATTCAAATGCACAAAAATAGTACAAAATTTCTATACAAGCCTCAAACAATACTGCAGCCAGGACAACAAAGCTTTCATAGTAAAACACAGATCCATGTTTCCTTTCTCCTCCCTGTTGTCCTTCCATCTATTCCCATTTCCTTTTTTCTCTTTCACGCCATTATTTATTCTAATTATATCTAACTGCCAGTCTCGTCATTATATAACTTCTTATATTTAGTCCGTACAAAATATTTTCAGTTCAAGAGCACTCAAATATGTTAACTTCTAAAAACAATGACTCACTCCAATCAACAGCTCTTCTCCAGAAAACAAAAGCATACCCCTAGACAACAAAACCATGGTGACACAAGCTTTTGGTCCAAATTTGAATGTGTCCTACTTGAAACTTTTTCTTTACTATAGAGAAAGACAACTTTGGCACCCTGTGTTCTTCCAAATCTTCTTCTAAAGGTAGCAAAGTAGCGCACTACCTTTAGTAATCCAGGTAACCCAGCCTAGATTACTCCTCACTATTGCAATTAGTGAGCCTCTGGCTTCATTCACAAACAGCAACACCTAATGCATGTTCAACTTCTGCTCCATACACAGAAAAATCACAGACTGGTTTGGGTTGGAAGGGACCCTCAAAGGTCATCTAGTTCAACCCCCTTGCAGTGAGCAGGGACATCCTTATTAGAGCAGGCTGGTCTAGTAAAGATGTCCCATCAAGCCTGACCTTGAATATCTCCAGGGATGGGGCCTCCACTACCTCTCTGGGCAACCTGTTCCAATGATCCACCACCCTCGTATTGAAGAACTTTTTCCTAATATCCAACCTAAATCGACCCTTTTCTAGTTTAAAACCATCACCCCTCGTCCTATTGCCACACACCCTTGTGAACAGTTCTTCCCTAGTTTTCTGGGGAATCATTTGAAGGCCCTGAAGGAGTAGGATGACATATACCTAAGACATGGAGAAAGGAAACAGCAGGACAGCTCTGACCTTGCAATAACGTAAGAAGCCTTGTTTGAGGTTGTTCTTGCTCCACAGAGGTCTCAGTCAAACTGTTTTACCAGATTCAGCCAAATGGCAACTACACATACTACAAAAAGCAACAGAACAGTGAACAGGGTCTGATGGAGAGACATCAAGGGGGGCTGCGGCGGGTTTGTTTGGTTTTTTAAACTTACTGCATTTCCTGATTTAAAGCTTTTAAGGAAGAGGGGGGGGGAAGAGAAGGTGATACAAAGAAAAGCATGACACTTCAAGGTTCACATAGCTGCGGCCACAAGACTCAAACTTTGTGTCTGCACCTTTCCACAGTGTGTGTGTTTTCCTCTGGTCAATACTTAAAAACCAAACCAAACAAAAAAAAAAGATAATTACACTGCTTCAGGCAGTGTAGTTCTCTAATCTTCTGGTATGTGCAAATGTTGCTTGATTCCAGGAGGAAACAAACAAGATGGTGAAGATATCTTCATTGCTATAAATATATTTCCTTCAGACCTTGTCATTTCGAATTAATTCCTAACCAGACAACAAAAAAACCCTAGCAAAAATAGTGCCACGTATTCTGAAGTTTCTGATAATTGCAGAAAATCTAGAGCAAAAAATTAATGCGAACAGATGAATGACCAGGTCATTGTTTTACCAAAATATCTGTAATTATCTGAGTTGTGGCAAGTGATAATACTGTGATAATAATTTGAATTTTAGCTGACACCAGTTGCAAAGCAAATCACATGATGCAAACTACAGCAGATGTAACCAAGGACTGTTTAATCCTACACTCCATTAAGTTACAATCAGTTTTATTTGACAACTGGGACAAGCAAGGAATGCTGGCACGACTCAGTGCCGCAGCTCTCGGAGCCCTGGCAGCTCCGTGGTCTGTGATCGTGTGCCCATCTCCAGGGAAGCCAGGGCCAGGGCCAGTGACTGACAGGAGTGAAGCTGCCTGAAGCTGGGGCAGGACCAGCAGGATGACACACGCCTTCAGGCTAAAGCAGAGCCCAAGGAATCAGTATCTTCTTGCTTACCATGTGTAACAGGTAACCTCTGAGAAACAACAGTCCTCGGTATTTGCTGCTGCCTTCGAGCTCTGAAATCTGTCAACATCAAGTAATTCCCCAAAGGGCTGTCATCTCTGACTTAGGCCTATTCCAGCTGATGGAGTCTGCCAAAAACTTTCCTGAACCAGTCCACTTTTTAATTCCCTCAATGGAAAAAGAAACTGCATGACATACACTGGCTCCTGGTAATAGTTCAGCGAGAACTAACACTTTCAGTGAAGATCAATTACATATGTTTTTTATAACAGCATCCACAAAAAAGGTCATTTCACTCAGAGATTAGAGAAACTTACTCAACAACTTGGTGCTGTTTTTTCTTCATCATAAAGTTAAATTCTCTAGGTCCTGGAAAGCTACTGGACAGATTAATAATTCAGAGAACTGTCAAACCACTTTTGCTGTCTTATTTTAAAATGCTGAGAGCAGTGGTATCACTGACTCATGAGGACTTTTTGGCTTTCTTCAGGTCAGGCAAGAGTGCGTATTTTGTAACTTCTCTTTTTTTTTAAGCCAGAAGAATTACTTTTTCCTCATATCCAGAAAGGTCAGTGTAGCAGCAGGCTTGGCATGAGAGCTAACTACTGGGGAAAAAAAACCAAAACAAAACAGTAGAAACAGAAGAATTAAACCTTGTGTGTCTTTACAGTTCTCCAGAACACCAGACAAGCTAATGAAGAAAAAAAAGTAGACCCTGTTATCTTTGAGTCCCTTTATATTCTAGAGAGGCCAGCTGCTCTCCCTCTACCCCAAAAAGTTCTGGATGGACAGGAAATGGGGATTTGCAATACACAGAATAATCAAGGCAATGGCTTCTGAAATTTCAAAAGCTCTTATAAAGGTATTGAACAAAACATCAGAGGCACTGCAAATGGGACCAGGGCTTCAAATACTTGAACCCACAGGGTTGTTTCCTGTAACAGTATTTTACCCAATAGGTCCATGGGAACAGTTGTGGCTTTACAGAGAACAGCATGGGGAAATGATGGGGTCACAACATTGGTGGACAAGGC
>NW_010296010.1:0-5960 GCF_000700745.2 Antrostomus carolinensis
TTTATATTATTCAGTATGTTTATATTAAGTATTCTGGTTTTAAAAAAAAGCTACATATAAATAACTGAAATGGAAATGGTGTTTTTTGGAAGTGAAGTTACCAAACCTGAAAACTCAGTAATTCTACCAAAGAACAATCTTCTGAAACCACTAGTTTTTAATACTCTCTATTATACAGCCTCTTCACCTTTATAAAAGATTAAGTTTTCTCAACTAAAAGTTTTACATATCCTCTTCTCCTTTCCCACACGCATTTACAATTCATTTTGTAAATCCCTGTGCATTAGGAAAACTTCAAGGATACATAAATATGAAACTAGAGAAAGCACAATTTTATCACATATGCTGTACAGAATAATATGCCATGTAATATATATATAGAATATATGATATGATAGCTGTGATATAAATTTTTATAGGATAAAATCAACAGAATTATGAGGTCATACTGAAGTGGTACTAAGAGAATCTTTATACCACACCATTATTTATTCTGCAAATTCCAAGTACATGTTACAGAAGGACTGTCAGGAATGTTTTAAAGATTTAAAACCTGAAGTTATTTCCAGCTCTCCTGCCTATGAAGCCAAATGTTTTAGTTATCAAGTATTCAACTATGTAAGGCTCACAGGGAGCTGTAAAAACCTGTCATATTGATTGTGTAAAGCCTTTCTACAGTACAATTCTCAGGACTTTGCAGTCCATTATCTAAAACAGTGCCAGGGTCAGCAGCAAGTGCTATTTCCCACAGGAAAACTGAATTTTCCCCTCCTTTCTGTACTACAAAGCCTGCATGACAGTAGTGTATAAAATCCTGATACTTTTACAGTTAAAAATACTGTTTGGCCAGTGTTAAAATTTTGTTCACCTAGAACATGTATTTATGATATCTGTCAACAGCCTTGCAGCATTCTGGTTTTTGTTTAAAATGTATATTTTACCTTTCAAAATACTATAACCACCAATCTGGTCTTCTCTTGTCTGGGTTCTTCTCTCATGTCTCACTGCATGATTAAAGCATGAATCAATGTTTTTTAAAAACATGTCCTTCCTCCAAAAGATCTTAGACATTGCAGATTACAAAGAGGGGAGGACGAAGAAAACAGTTTTTTTCCCCCTTGACTCATGGATGTCAGTTTGAGAACTAGAAAAATGGTATCAGAAGTCCTCCCTGAAGCAGCTGCCTCCGAGTCCCCTGTACTGCAATACTACTGACGTGGGGCTCTTGGCTCTAACACAAGCACTGATTAACGCTTCAGTTTCCCCACTGCAAGCACCGTTAAACAAGTTAATAAAAATACTGTTACCTGCCTATGCTCATTATTTCCCCTTTGGTTATTTTATGGGATGCTGCATCAGTGGGATATATAGATAGAGATAAATTAAAAATAAGTAAATGCAAAAGGTAGACAAAGACTTTAAATGCTACTAGGAACACTGGTATTTACCTCACAGTCACTCTTCACAGGTGCAGGGCTACAAAAGCAAGCTGCAGTGGCTGAGATATTGACCACTATGCTTCAGAAAGAAATAAAGGTGGTACCTAAATACATAACATGTAGTTGTTGAAGACCTATATACACAACCATAATTGTAGGGAGCTTCAGGAAATGTGGTGTTATGAATTCTCAATGCCCTTCCAGAACAGCCATATCCTCCACGTAGCTACCACTCACAGCATAATAAACTGTTTCTATCAATAAATACAAGAAAAACCAAGGGAAAAAAACCCCACATGCAGCAGCACGGCCACACTGACACTGTTGCTGCTGCAACACTTGGACTCTAACACGCATTAACACAGAGGTCTCCACTGAGAATATCAGAGCTAGCATCATTCAATTAGCTTGGCATCATCTTCTTGTTATCGTTTCCTTTGTGCTTTGACAAAGGAAAAAATGCCTGAGCAGAATTCAGCACATCTCTCCATGCAGCTCTCCACAGCCAAACCCCACTGTTTGCAGAAGTGATTAAGGAAGGAAGGGAGAGTGTCATTCAGCAAAAAGACTGCTCCCAACTGAATTTACAAAGAATCATAATGAAAAGAATATCTTCCAAGCATTGCAACTCTTCCTCTCTGTAAGGCATAACACATATAAGCTTCTATGCAGCTGTAACTCCCTTCTGATGAAAGGGGATTTCTTGTAAAGGACAGGCAGGGCTCTTGAAGAGCCAACCTTCAGAAGCGTTTGCAACCGCTATGCTCCATTTTAATTTCATATGGCTGGAGAAGGCGGTAGCTAAGAAATAAGGACAGCCACCTGGAGTGTGAGCAAACATCTACCCAGTCCATTATCTGTGTCCCTCAACAGTGGTCTCAAAGAGCATAAAACGCTCTTTGCCACGTGGAAAGCAGATACGAAGTGTGCAGTCTAAAAGCAGGTGGGGAAGGAGAAAATCCCATATCTGTGCTGTCAGCACTGCTTTTCTTCTGGCTGAAAAAGCAAAAAGTCACCAGCAGCTCTGTTGTGATTAAGAGTGTTTGTGTTTTGCAGCTCTCCTAACAACTGGAGATCTCTTCAGGCTGCTTGGCATGCTTCACAGCCCATACTAGTTCATGCTTCTCTCTGGGAAGAAAGAAGTGGAGCAAGATTCTACTCTCTCGGCCATTTTTCATCTAGAATGCAATTTGAATTATTGAAATTAAGTTAATTATGTTTACCAAGTAATAGCCTAAAGCAATTTGAAGAATTATTATAGTGAAATAGTACAGCTGCAGCAAGGTGTTCAGACCCATTCCAGTCTGTACTTGTTCTCCAATCACTTACATATGAGAAAACTGCACCTTGAGCTTGCTTTACTGAATTTTCTGATTCAAGAAAGTTATTTGGGAAAATTAAGTGTTGGAAACATAGGGACAAGGGTCTGCTGGATGTTAGGTCCAGGCTAGCTGACCTGCTAACCATTCATATATGAGCAAAAAGCATATGTGAAGTTCTGTATTTCAAAACAGATTTCTTGAAAAATACTGCCTGCCTTTAGCAATCGTCACATACTGGAAAACTGTAGTATGAGTTGTTATGCCAGACAAACTCACTCAATTAATTACATATACATAGCACAGAGTCAGCTACAACTCATGTGAAAACCAACTACTAAATCCAATAATTAGTAAAAAAAAAATGTTAATTTTCTAGAGACCATCAGTGTCATAGTTATTTTACACAGCTAACTCAGTCCTTGAATAGCTCTGAAGGAAAGCTGTGATCCCAACTGAAAAGGAAAAACACAGCACATGTCTGCTGACTGAATTATTCAAATTACATCCCTTAGGAGAGAAGATATTTTTGTTTTATAGTGTGTGTGCATATCTAAGCCAAATTCTCAAAAGCTGTAAAAGGATACAGGAGGCTATAATGTAGCATTCAGTACCTTTATTAGACTGAGCCAGATATAGTCAAGTTTACGATACAGGTAACTTGTAAAAACAAATAGAAAATGGTACCTACCTACCTATCTGCATTTATGATATAAAAAATAACATACAATAACTATTTTTAATATTGATTTATACTCAAAAAGGCAAACCCAACTATGTGATGTGTTCAGTTTTAAAATTTATAGTGAGTATACCTGCAGAAAACAACTCCTCCTATAAGGCTGGTACTGGGAGAAGCCCAGATCACTTGATAAAACGGAGAGCTTCAGAACAGAGTCATCTGTTTTCCATGCCACTACCCAATTCAGCTATTATAAAAACAAAGCAGAGGGTAACGGGAATGTATCCTATGCTGTTGACCAGTTCAAACTTGCCTGTGCTCCTGAAAGCCATCATCTTCATTGTCTAGAAGAGACTGTCATCTCATACACCTAACTCAAAGTTAGGTTTTTATTTATATGTCTACTCTTTTTCTCTGTCAACTTCTGTTCAAGAACCACACTGCAATAAAATCTTGCAGAACGTGCAGCTTTGGTGCATTAGTTTAAAATCTGTTTAAAGTTCAAAACCAGACAGATTTCCTCTATATCAATCACCTTATATCTCTAGCATACCATTTTCAGTTCCTCTCTGTATTCAGCCTTGATTTGTATTAATGCTGAAGATATCACCACTAAAGGGAAAAAGTTAGTGTATGTTTATATTTATAAGAAACACAGGTAAGTACGTACATCCTGTCTATAAACTGAGACCAGCATGTATATTACAAAGGCAGAGGAAAATCTCTAGACTTCTGAAAATGTTGATAGGCAGGACTCAAAGAAAGGCAGAAATTAAAACACACTTAAATTCTTAAAAACTCCTGTCCCCAGTAAGAAATAATAAACACCCTAACGTGACATGAAATTAAAAAGAAATTGAAAATCATTCAGAATAATTCAATAGCCTAAGATACATTTTTTTTATAGTAAAAAAAGGAATCTGGATTCCTATTTGGAATAAAGAAATAAATTATTACTAAGAGGCTTAACTCAAATGCCTTCAGTACTCTTAAAACTACTTGTTTTCACAAGAGCTAAGAGAGGTACTAGCTATCCCAGCTTTCTCCTATATACTACTCCACAACTGCAGTAGAGAGCCCACCACAAATCCTGTATTTCAAAACAGCTGAATACACACAAAGGATTGTCACCTTTATGAAAGCAGTTCATTGGAAAAGAGCTTTGCCTTCACTGAACACTGAAAGGACTGTGAAGAAGCAACTTACTTTTCTTGCAGAGTCAACTCAGTCCATGTCAGGTAATAAATCAAAAGAAAACTATTTAAAGAAAAAAAACAAAGTTTCCTTTTCTACAAGTAGTGTGTTAATATTCCAAATATACCTTTGTTGCTAAAATCATCAATCAACACAATTTCTGCCAAGTATTTCCTTGGTGTTCTCTTAATGACACTGTGGACTGTCCTCATGAGTGTGGACCATCCTTCATTATGGAAGACAATGACAATGCTGGAGGTGAGCAGGTTCTCATCATAATGCCAGTATTTGCATCTGTAAAAAGATTTGATTTTATTAGTTTTCACATTGTGATTTACAGAACTGCTTAACAACATTTTTGTGCAAATGAAATCTTCACCAATGGCCAACCTTCAGATTAAAGAGAAACAACATATAAAAGGTAATATAGCTTAAGTGTATCAGAGAGGTACAAGGCCCAGAGAGCAGCTTGCATCCAGCCAGCGAGCCTTTCTTCCTCCTGAAGGAGGTAGGATGCAGCGGGTGAACAACTTCTGCCTCAACAGCTACATGCTTCCTCCTGTGTAGGTGGATGGCATCGCTCAGACCCTGCCAAGAGACATCCCCACAACCACCATCACCACCACTACCTTGCTGCTTGTGCAGCCAGTAGAGAACAGTGGAAGAAAAGATCTAAACTGTGTCTGCCAAGATGGGTGTCCTCTTCAAACCATCAGATATCACCATCTAGGACGGGCTGTGCATTTGGCTCACCTACTGCATAACACACAATGAGACAGTGCTGTTTTTTCCTAAGCCTCTTTAAATCAGATTTACCCAGTAGAAGGATTGTCTATGAAGTGTTTCTGTTGGCTTTATACAGTCCACATGCGGAATCTGCATAATTAGCAGTTACAAACATTGTTGTGGGAAGGCAAAACCCATTAATTTCTGCCCTTTCACAATAAAATAGATTTAAACATAGTAAGTAACTTGCTAGAAATACAGCAGCAGCACATGAAATGCTCATGTCAGCTGCTTTGCATAAGACTATCTCCATTTGCAAAAACTGTCAGAAAAGCATAGTTACTTGTGAGAAAGATGTAATCCTATGGCAGACAAGATGTGATTTTTACTATTTATTATTCATGGTTAAACTTTCAGGTACAATGAATGTAGCTAAGAAACCCAACCTTATCAAATCCATTCAACCCTCCACTCCCCTAGTCAAAACGCAGTCATGTGTTTCACCACCTCTAAGAAGGTACCAGCATTGGCCAAATTTGTGCAGCTGTACATATTTTTTTAACAGATACAAATAAAAATAAAATAAAATAAAATAAAATA
>NW_010296011.1:0-2344 GCF_000700745.2 Antrostomus carolinensis
TACCCCCGAAAGCCAGGCCAGGAGTTCTGCAAGTGCCAGTGCAGTTCCCCAGGTAAATGTTTAGAGGCTGCCTACTGCTTCTGCCTGCCTTCCAGTCGGGGGTCTTCAGGGAGATGAAAGGATATTCAGTCATAAGGGACTGTCGTGCCAGGCAACCGTATCTTTCCAAGATAAGGCAGTGAGCAGCGGTCCAACAACCATTCTCTTCAGCAAAGAGATTAAAAGCGAATGAGAATACATTGTGAAACCAGATCTTGAGAGTGTGCCAGTTGCTGTTGGATGGAGTGGAGACGGTGCCAATGCACCCAATGAGAAAGTGCCTCGTTGCCTCTCCTGACTACGTCTTGCTTTTGGGACAGCCATGGAACAGAGACAGGGCCCAGCTGTGTGCTGCTGGGGGAGGGCTCCTTCCCACCACTGTCCACCACCATGGTCCTGCAGTGCCCCAGTCTGTGAAGCTGCACTCAGTGGGCAGGTTGTACTTTCCTCCTCCATCAGTCCATTAAGATCACAGTAATGATTTCAGGCCCCTTCTGGACAGCTTTTAGTAACCTATACTAGAAGTTATTAATTTTTATTTTATGTAGTGCTTTTTAGATCTCATTCAAAGAAATTTTGTTTGCAAATACATTTCTTCCTGGTTATATAAATATGTTTGTCTAAATGGGAAGAAATGCAGTGCTAACTGGTGGGTATAAATGTGCATGTCAGGGTGTGACCACTGGGGGACTGTACAGCGACAATTACAGATCTCTCCTGGGACCTGTGGAACCAGCATGATCTATTTGATATCTGCTGTTGGGAGGCACTGATTTGAAAAAGAGCACAGGTCTTGCAACTGCAGTTAAGAAAACAGTTCTTGTGTCAGTCCTTAGGTTAAATTGCACATGTTGCTCCTTGTTTGTGTGGTTAATGCTTGAAAAATGCAGTTTTCGGTAGCTTTCAGTGAGAGTGCAGAAAGCCTATTGCTATAGCTGTGTTTTCCTGCCGCATCTCATTAAATTAATTAAATCAATATGTGGCAACTTATCTCTCCATGGGCTTAGAGATATGTCTGCAGTAACCAGTGACTGGTGCCTGCCAACTGCCAGCTGGGAAAAAAAAGAAAAATAAGCAGCGAGTACAAAGGATACTGGAACCACTATGTCATTACTGGAATAATGTGCTGAAAATTGTACTTGTTTAAAGTCCAAGATTTTCTCTTTTCATTCCAAAGTGAATGCAAAGAAAAGCTTTTCCAGTAAGTCAAAACCAGAAAAGGTTACAATTAATATGTAATTAATATCTGTCAAGCCATCAGCACTAGAAATTATTATTTCATTATGAGTGGGACTTGATTCCAACACATATCACCTCACAGATGCCTCCTTTCCGAATTAGGATCACATGATTCATCTTTTATTCTATGAGAGGTCACATTCTTCTACTGCAATAGTTGCAAGAGCTGCCTGTGTTAAAAATACTGTTAGGAAAATGCACAGGGGATTTTCAAAGTCATCATGTGAAGTTTAGAGTCCAGCTACCTTTGAAAGTTGATAAGTATGGGGCATTTTCTCTCTCTTCTGCCTTTGAAAACCCCTCTCTTTAGTATTTGTTTTTTCTTCCAGTGGCTGCAAAAAAAATTGCAGGGTGACATGACCAGTAACTTTTGCCACAGACCATGAAAAATAGTTCCTCAGATGGATTGTAACCACAGGCCACTGACTGAACCTCTGTTTTATCACTGATGCCATGGAAAAAATGGAATGCAATTTAGAGCAGGTCAGAAGCAGTTTATTTACTAGGAGAGAACACAGAGCAGCAGGGAAACTGGCTTTGCTGCTATGAAGTCTGTCCCTGTAAAGTGGATGCAAGGTTCATGTACGCTTCAGTGATGCTATGCAAAAGGTAAATAACAAGATGTGAGTTATACAGCTCTGTTACGTACACAAGGCCACAGACCTGCTCAAGGTAGGTCTGGAGTCTGTTTTCTTTAGTGCAGGTTCTAATCTATCATGAAGGTTACTCAGTGATTATTGTTGCAGGAGATAAGGTGAGAGTTTGACCAGGAGGCCACCTTAGGTCTTAGCATTTCTACTTCCATGATGGGAAGTTGAAAACTGCATGGGAGTATTGGCTTTTCTGACGGTTGATTACTTGCAACAAAGGCAGCTTTAGCTTTCTCTTGATGGACAAACTGTCTTCCCCCAGCCTGAGCTTTTTTGTTGACCAAAAAGGGAAGAACTTGACTTTTGGAGCACTTCTCAATAAATCATAATTTTCTAAATGGTGTGAGACTGCCTTTGTTTTCGCACATTCTTTAACGCTGTTTATGTCTGTGTTGGGTTTGTGTGTGTGTGGGGGG
>NW_010296012.1:0-2270 GCF_000700745.2 Antrostomus carolinensis
GTTCCTGGGCTTGGAGGAGGAGATCTTTGAGAATAATGCCTATGTTTACACTGTGCCAAAGCAACAAATGCCAGACTCGCCAATATATCTCCACAATAAATCTCCTTGTACATCCTAGAATCCTATCTTATAACCAAATGGAATGTAAATCTTTCTCACCAAAATTTTATGGGTGCTATTAACCAATTACTAGACACTTAAGTGAATTCCCACAGGTATCTAAAGGGATAAAACCAGTTATCAGTGGAAGAATATAATTCACAATCACTGAATCCCTCTTCTCCCCCTCCTGACCCATAGGCAAGACCTTGGAAGCATCTTCAAAACAAAACAGTATCAACACAAAACCTAAAATGAAAGATTTTGACCACTAAAAGCCAGAGACTGGCACATTATAACTTCCCAAACATCCTTCCCTCAACCAGCCCCTTAACATGTTTTCAATTATGTAAATAATTTACATAATTAAGTTAAATTCAGTACGTGTTTTTCAACTGGTCAGAATTAGCATTAACTTGAGAAAATCTGCTGTCATGATGATTTCATTTCTGTACTCTCAATTAAGGCAACCCCCTAAGCGTCTCTGGTTTCAATCGCTTAGTTTGATTCATTTAGGTCAGATCTAGTGCAAATTTTAGTGTAATTTGGAGCCTAAAATGCATTCTGAACCCAGCATTTTTACTAGTATTTCAACAGCATGGTTGGAAAGTAAAAGCATATGAGACAAACACAAGCTCAAGTCCAAAAAATCTAAACTGTATACAACCACGTCCAGGCATAAACAGCCCACTGTGCTGCACCACCTCTGCTTCCAGACCTTTCTTTGCAGGGAATTATGGAACATTTCTTCATCCCAAATGTGTTCTTCTGCTCCTTTTCCACCTAACCATGCCCAGCCCACTGCGGCTATAGAGTTTACACAAACCTCACAAGTGCTCATAAAGTACCAATTATAATCTGGTCTTTTTGATTTCCCCTGTTCCAGTTCTTTTCATCTCATTTTTTAAGAGATGGGCCAGAAGCTCTTAAAAAGGATCCAGTTACTTTACAACGGTCCTGCTCAAGTCAGAAAGAGATACAGATGGCCTTCAGTGATTTATTGTGTTCAAGGGATGCCAGCTCAGAGAACAATCGTGAATAGTTGGAAAGACTGACTTAAAAACACCGATAAACAAATAAACCAATAACACTTAATTGATTTTGTTTGCCAAGAAGTAAAGGCATTAGCTTTCCAAAGCTGAAAACACCAAAGATGCAAATGTTCATTAAAATCTAAAGGCGCTATAATCAATACAAGATGCAACATTAGTTAAATTAGCATACTCCAGAACTCAAAAGGACAAATGGATGTAAGAATCTACAGTTTTTGTTTAAATTGCATAGCATGTTAAATTCAGCTCTTACAAGACAAACACTGTGTGCCTCACTGATACAAAATTGTCCCAATGAAGTCAATAAAACTATTTATGTAATGAAATAAAAATAATTTAGCTCTACATTAACAGATAAGTTCTGTCATCCAGGGAAAGATATTTTTTCCTTAAACACCACATCAAAATGTAAATTAAGCAGTGGGCTGGTGCTTGCCATTTAGTTTAAATTAAGAGAACCAAGGCAGATTTCATTTTGAATGCCAAGAAGTCAGGAAACCTTTTGTAGATTTGAGAAAATACAATACCAAAGTACCAGTATGACTTACCCAGTGAGTAACTGGTACTTCAGTATACTGCAGGCAGTGCAGATGCTGTGGTACGTTTAGGAACATCCTTACAAGCACCTACCCAAAACAGTACCTGTGCTTTCAATGGCAGCAGGAGCAGTATCAAGGTCTCACACGCTCTCCAGGCTGCCTCCTATTACCCTGAGGGCTTGGAAGGTGAAATGCCAGTGACCCTCCAGCCTCAGTCAGCATGTGTCCCCCCGGCAGTGGCAGGCCAACGGTACCCTTAGGATGAAGGGATAAAATGTTTCTGCTGTATTTATAGGATATTGATTACAGGGTTGCTCTCCCAAATCAGTCACTGAAATCAGTAGCCAAGAGCAGGGCAGCACGCTGGACAAAGGTCAGTGGGCTCTCACTGTATTGCTGCTTTACACATTTGGGATCCAGTGCCAGTCCTGAGGCAGAGAGAGAATATGGTTTGCACTGCAAGGAAAACAACCTTGAAGTCCAGTGGGAGAGTTGTTAATTTGGTGAGTGCCACTCTGTTATTCCTTTCAGTATCTTCTGTGTTGAGATCTTGAGTGCACCCTCAGCAAGTTTGCCGACG
>NW_010296013.1:0-10553 GCF_000700745.2 Antrostomus carolinensis
GCTGGGACCGGCTGTGTCCGGCACGGGGCAGGGACATTCAATACATCAAAACAAAGCCGAGCAGTTTCTGTCAACCAAGTACAATGAAAGTTTATTTTGCTGTCAAAGTCAGCACTTTTGCAGAGACGATGACTTGGCGTTGGTCGGTAGTTTCCCCTCCGGGTGAGGTGTGCTCACTGATGCCCATGACATGGCATCACTCCTAGGGCAGGCTTGGTGGAGCTGTGCATGCCTCCAGGTCTCCTATCTTCACACTGATGCGTATCTGCTCCTCTCCCGGGCAGTCATGATTGTGCATGAACAAGCTCTGCTTCCATATTACTTTTAGATACGGGCTTTGTTTTTGCTTTCATACCCCATAACTCCTTCCAGTATGCAAAAAATAAAATTATCCTGCCACAGACTCTCTTCTTATGTTCATCTGTTGTCAACCATTCCCTCTCAACAGGACTAAAGAGCAGCCTGTGAATGCCATATTTCATTACAATGGTGAAATGCTTTCTGAAAGACACAAGCAGAGGGTGTCAAACACATCTCGCTCTGAGTTCTTGCCAAGAATTGCTAAAGAATGACAAAGACTAAAGGTGTGAGTTTAGGTAAACTGTCCACTACAGCAATGGACAAAAAGGTATTTTTTTTTCCCCACTGTATATGATTCAGAAACTGGGAGTAAAGGCATCCAAATAAAATCTACAGGTGATATTAAACAGTGAGGAGTCAGATGCCTGAAAAGACAGGAGAACAATACAAGGTGCTGGAGGGGAAGGGAACATTGAAGGGAAACAATGAAATTATATTGAGGAAAATACAAACTCTGGTCTGGGTGTTTTGAAACAAAACTCATCTCAGTCATCTTCCTGTTAATGGAAAGGAAAAGCTTGAAAAAGAACTGGGCTGAACCTACAAAATCTACAAAACTCCACAAGCAGGCAGATTTCCCTCATACTTCCAACCACGCTAAACCTGGGAATCTGATACACTGGGCATGGGTTTTCTTGAGAGGTGGTGTTGAAGGATGGCTTAATGGAGAATGCTCCCAGCATCTGCTGGTGGTGTGTGTGCACACTCCTGTATCACTGCATGCATTTTCTTCTATATTGTTGTCCCACCTCCCCATCACACAGGAGTTGTGTTCCCCCTGGAGAGCCTCTCCCAGGTGACTCCATGCTAAATTTCCCATATTGTAAGGGCAAGGAACCAATTATAGCAACATATCAAGAGAGGTACAGGCTTAGAGAAATAGCAATGAAAAGATGTGAAGATTCTTCTGGCAATGAAATTGTGAAGAATAGCTCAAAGACAAAGAAGACAAAAAGGTACCAAAACAGGAAACTCAACCTTTCAAGGACGGGAGTCAGAACTACTAAAGATGTTTTTAGAAGAAAACAGTTTACAGAACAGATTCTGGTCTGAACACAACTGAGATTTGTAATTAGAGCTGGTCAGAAGATAAGGCAGCTTAACTTTTTAAAAAATAAAAGTCTGGTAAAAAATTGATCCAAAATACTATTCAGTGTCAGACTTATCATCCCTCTTCTCTGCTGCTTTATATCTGAGACTGACAGCCTTCTGGGCATCAAGGAAAAACAACTTCACCTCAGCCAGAATCCGATCACATAGTTTTTCTCCGTATGAATTAACATCCTCACTAGAATTTTTTGCACCTAAATCATCAATTGCTAATGATTAAATTAGCCTAGGCCTAGTTAGCTATCAGTCCCTTTTGGGATTACATTTATGATCTGTTTGATTAGGGAAGCACAGGAAAACGCCCTACATCATCTTGCAATGATGAGAAAAACTAAACTTTTGTGAAAAACTAAAAACTTTTCATTTTGCAGAGATTAAACAAAAAAGTGAGCATTGAGGAGAGGTTGTTTTTATTTTTATTTGAGAGAGTATGGTGACATAAAGTGCAAACAAATCAAAATACCAACAGGGCTAGAATATTCTGAAAAAAACTGAAAGGCCTTTTTTTTTTTTTTTATTGACAAGCAATGTGAATGAAAAACGTCAACCAGTTCTATTTATACCTGAGGACAGGCAAAGAAGATGAATTTAAATGTGGATGTGGGAAGTGTTCTCATTTCTGCAGTTTGTGAAGACTCTGTCCAATTTTTCTGAGATGAAAAACTAGGTAAGCAGGTAGGATCTAATTCTTTACTAGCATAATCTTTTTAGCAACTCTGAGGTCATCGGAGCTATGACAATTTATGCTGACTGAGATTTGCTTCCTGATACACTCAAGTTTCTATCCTTTGGCGTGTAGCAGGAATTTTAGCTAGTTTATTGCAAGCAGCCCAGCTACTGTGTTGTCCAGTGCATGTCCTTTTGTTATATCCACTCTCCAGCATCTAAGTCAATTATTAGGTCCCCTCTCAGTGCTTGTAGCTCAGTTCCATTCAGCCTTCATTCAGAAATCCAATTTCTCTGATTCTTAGCTTTCAGCATATGCAGTCATTTTAACGCCAAAGAAGCTTATAGATAAAAATATATATATTCAGATGATTGGCTGAATTAGATATTATTCTGGCACTAAATGCAAGACACTAATTTACAAGATTTGAGCTTGCCTTGGTTTATATTGCTTTGTCTTGAAGGTTATTCCATTGCTCCATACAGGTAAGAGAAAGAAGAAGTAGATAAACAGTATTTAGGTGCAAAAAGAAAGTGAAATTCATCTTTGAATTGAATTACTATTTCTAATTAGATTTCAGAGACCTCTTCCTGCGCATGGAATACTCCAGATATTTTATTTTTTGTAATTTAAAACTTCAAAATGCGATCCATTCCCGAAGAGATGGTACTGTATCCACACTGAAACTATGGATGAAATCCCACAAAAGACACAGTAGTACATGCCACTCTGTATGGCCTTATTTTGTGGTGTGACATTGTGTGATAATTCTTAATCTCCCTTGTTAACAAGACCTACGTCAGGTACTAAACTCTTACATTTCATTTATAATCAATCATTCGCTACACAGCACAGGTTTTACTTACAAGTAATTCATTACTTTATTGAATCAATCACTAATCTGTCTGGCAACATTTGGGGCAGAATCATATCTTGAAGTAACTAAACAGAGCTAAAGCTGCTTCCAACTTGGTTTTGACTTAACCTTTCCCCTTATCGAGTCTGCCCTCCCCAGTGCATGATTTTCGGGACACCCACAACTGCAACTGAAAAGAGTAGATGAAACCCCGGCTTCCAGCTGCAAAGCTCTTACTGACCTCCATTAAAAAAAAAAAAAAAAGGGTATTTTTACATAGTGGCAGTCATTCAGCACCTTTGGAAATCAGGGACTTAACAACTGGCCAAAGGTCAGAGCAGAAATCAATGCCAGAAAAAGGACCAGACCTCTGTAGGGTCTAACTCCCAGCGCAGCCCTGGAAACACAAGGTTCTTTCTTGCTAGGTACCATGTCACAGATTTTTCTGTCATTTATAAGCCTTTTTTCTTAGTACATGCTGGACTGAGGAAGAAATGTGACATTATACTGATAAAGTTGCAAACATGCATCAGCTCCTTTATCCTGCAGTGCGAAGGAATTTAAATATTCTGGGAAGAAAAATGTCTCCAGGCAGGAGGAAAAAAAAAAGTAACTTTTCAAAAACCCAAACTGTAAAAGAAAAGTGAAAAACACAAGCTGTTAAGAGTATGAAAAGTTCAAGAGGGTAGGAGCACTGACGCCTTGAGATTTTAAGAAGGGCTGTGTTGGCTTAATAGGAACTTACTCCAGCTTTTTTCCTACTTTGAGAATGAGAAGCATTACCTACAAAAAGAAAGAAAGTAAGAAGCCTGCTTGCTTTGAAAGCTGTTAAATGTGCTCACCTACTAGGGGAAGATAGAAAATGGAGAACCAGTTTGTGAGTTGACAGTGCATCAGAAAGTGAGCTGCTGTTAGCTTTGTGAGACCAGCAGGATTTTCCTGATCAAGTTTAATAAGTCACCTTGCTAATCCAAAAGTTATATTGTCTTCTGGGCAAATATTATGCTACAGAAACTGTCCTTGAATTTTGCAGCAAGACTGTTAATACAGCAGCACAGAGAATAGATCTTTGTTTAGTAGGATGAAAAAGATCTAAAGCTATAGGGGAAAACAGCCTAATTGGTGAAGAGTTTAGAGGGGAAGCCGTATGGGGAGAGGCTGAAGTCACTTGGTTTGTTCAGCCTGGAGGAGACTCAGAGGAGACCTCATCACAGTCTAGAACTTCCTCACAAGGGGAAGAGGAGGGGCAGGTGCTGATCTCTTCTCTCTGGCCACTAACGCCAGGAGCAGAGGAAATGGCAGGAAAATGTGCCAGGGGAGGTTTAAGTTGGACATTAGTAAAAAGTTCTTCAGCCAGAGGGTGGTGGAGCACTGGAACAGGCTCCCCAGGGAGGTGCTCATGGCACCAAGGCTGACAATATTCAAGAAGAATTTGGACAACATGTGCCCTCAGACACATGGTCTGAATCTTGGGATTGTCCTGTGCAGGGACAGGAGTTGGACTCGATGATCTTTGTGGGTCCCTTCCAACTCACAACATTGTATGATTCTATGATTCTAATTCAGATCCTGTTCATATCAGCATAAATACTGGTTTATTACAGATTTACACTGGCACAAAGCAGACCAGCTTCAGTCTTGTTACTTGTGACTGCCTTCTGCCCACAAAGGTTTGTGTTCTCTCTCTCCCTCCTGAGTGCCCAAACAAAAATGCAGTTCATACTTGCATTTATGCACTCAAGCATGCATTTAGAAGATGAGGGGCTTTGGATACTTGCTTTTTTTGTTGCCTTAAATAAGAAAGCTTTTTTTCTCAGTTTGAGTACAGAATACCCAAAACCAGGCTGGAGTGTTGCAGGTGCTTTATAGAGCCTTTGCACACAAACTGAGGAATGGACAATATGGTGGCTAATGAAGTTCCCTATTACCTTCTGGGCATAAAGTACACAGTAAGTGTGTAGCAGGTTGGTATCAGAGGTGCTCAAACATAAGGACTACTGGAAGGATTGCAAGAAGCTTTGGTTTACTTCATCATTCATCCTTCATCACTTCAAACTCTGTGGTAGTGAAGCATGACGAAAACTGAGCTCCTATAAACTGTATGCGTTGATCACAAGTCCTCTCCGATAACCAACATGTTCTGCATCTCTGAAGGAACTTGTGCTGTGGGGTTCCACCTATGGTGTGCATGCTCTGGGTAGTGCAACGTTACCATAGACATCTGAGGTTCACACAGAATCAGAAAAATGTGACTGTTGTTAGGACCTGAGCTATCAGCACTGTGCGTCTATGAACTGGAGCATTAAAGAGACAGAAAGGTGCCTTGGCCGTTTGAATGACCCCGGAGACTGGTGCTACCTTAACACAAATAGCAAATAACAAATTCTGTAAGATCCACTTGAAAATCTGTAACTACTACAGCAGAAACCATGTTTTGTTCTCTCCTGACAAGCTGAATGGGTGCAGGTTATCTACATTTTGTGCTTATAGTTAATCATTTAAAGAATATCATATGGTGAGAAGGAATTTTTGTCATTTGCTCTGTGGACAGGCAGGCTGTCAAGTAACTGTAGGATTCACTGAGTCTGGAAGAGGCTCTGGGCTGACCTGCTACAAGTAAATGATGTTGTTTTCCTTAATCAGTCCACCAGACCTGGTATCTTGAGTGTCCTTCATCTAATTTTCTTTCATGCTGGAATCAACAAAAATAATAATGGTATTTTTGACTGGCTTGCAGCAGCGCTTTTCTTTCAATGGTATTGCAATACCCTCAAATGCCAAACGTATTTGGGAAAATATTCACGTACCAGTTTTAGTAATATAAAACTATTATTACTGCCTATCTCCCAGGGGTTTTGTGAAGCTTGTGTAATTGAGGTTTGAACTGTCATTATTTGTGAGATGAGATTATCTATCATTCATGAGCTTTCAAATGAATACCAGTTTGTCTGGAAGAAAAAATGCTGGCAAATCCTAAAAGTTTCATGATTTTCAGTGCAAATAATTATTCCTCCAAATATTCATTCTGTATAGTTTGCTATTTGTTCCTTGCTATTCATTATCCACAGTTTGCCATTTGTTATATTCCCATCTAGAAAATTCAGTCACTCAGTCAAGTACCAGAAGTAATAGTATGTGACTTTTATGACCGTTCACTCACCATAAGTAACACATCGAGGAACTTCCACAATCAAAGCAAACAGTGCATGAATAACATGTAGACACAATTTGTTTACATGAGCTATTTCATGCATATTTATTAACTATAAATGCATTTGTAGAAATTAGGATCAGAGTGCAAAGAGAAAAGCAGGGCCAAATTTGCTATGATTCAAATTCTACCCATAATTTATTACTATGGTGGAGTTACAGATGGGTGAATTCCAACTTAAGGCTCATATGAGCTGTACACAGTTGTACAGCAAGTTGGTGGGGCCAGAAGGGAAATGGTAACGTGACAATGCTTCAGCCCTGCATGGCAATGCCTTCACTGCCTCGCAGCCTGTGCTGCTGTGTTGTGATCCCTGATGGACTACATTGTGGAAGTGCAGCCACCACCAGCACGTCACTAGATTTGTCTAAGCCCTGAGCTAGCAATTTCTTTCAAGTTTCTCATCATGGCATGGGAGATGTTCCCCATGCACCAAAGGAAGGAGGAACTGTGGTAGGAAACCATGGTATAGACAGCAGATGTTTTAAATATGCCTCAAGGTCAAGAAAACTTTGTGGCTCTAATACCACGTGTGCTCCCAGCTAGTAGAAGTCCAGTCTGTTGTCAAATACCCGCTATTTAATCCAACATGGCTGTAATAATTTCCCAGAGCACTCAAATAGATGGATGTGGAAGTGGAGTTTCCCTCATCGCCAACCTATTTTTTTGTGTGTGGAAATTTTTTCTTTTTTTTTGAAACACATAAAAACCCACGGCTTTTGCACTTACAGATTTCCTATGCATTTTTACATGTCCAGAGGATCGCAGATGATAAAGCTGCTATGCACTATTTTCTAGTAGAAAAGGCATCTTCTTACTCACAAATTCAAACAGGGACTTAGATTAAAAGCAGACAAGAGCCTGAGAGCATAAGCAATGAATTAAAATCCCCTTTTCTCTTTCATCTGGCAATAAAATCCTGTCTCATGTTTAAAAACACAAATGTTGCATATTTAAAAAGGAAGATTGTATGTGTTACATCGACCAGCCGCATAAAACCTAGTGGCCTTGGAAAATTAATGTTTTGTTTTAAGTAAAGCTGAAGTTACTCATGTTATTTCACTCTATCAATAGCAAGTACATTAACATTATCTAGTGTCTGCAAGCACACTATTAATTTACCTTGTACTGTCCCAATAGAGGGAAAAGAATTGTTCAAGGCAATGAGGCATATCCGCTTCCACTCCTTGGGACTCCTTACTTCCAAATAATCAATATTAATGTGGTGAAGGGAGGGCAGAGAGGAAAAATCCTCTGACTGATTTATCAGCTAAAGCCATATCACAATGCAATGAGAGTCTGAAGACTCTTTACTAGACTGAACAGGGACTAAATGGTTTATCAAAGGTGGAGGCACTGTCACAGTATCCACCTGAAGTCAGGCTTAATATGATGCTTGGCAGTCAGGAAGCTGACAGATATAACTTTCTCTTTCTAAAATGATACATTCTTGATCGTATTAAAAATCCAACGTGTTCTTGAAAATACCTGCTCACTTCAGTATCAGCTTTTTTACCATTGGGGAAAGTGTTTTTTACAGAAAAGCAGGTTTTTTTCTCTGATGAGAACTACTTTTTGCCTACAGGTCAGATGAGCAGCGCAAAACACAGTTCTTAACAATATCTGAGCCAACTCTGTCAAAGTATGATTGGCAGGAAGTGAAAAACTGAAATATTATGGGGGATATTTTTAAGTAACATGACCTGAATCTTCTTTTTTACACCACAGGAAAAGTAATTGTCATGGAATGGCCTTTCGTCCTTTTGACCTTCAACAAGCAGAAAGTTGCTTCTAAAACTGCATTATGATAGCAAATACTGTAATCTTTACATAGGCTGAAGTCAGAGAGGGGTATCAAACATGCTGCAGCAATACATTGGGCTCTGGCTGTCCACAATGACACATGCTTCCACTTGAAGATACAGATAGCATTCACAAAAAAAATCTCAGCTAGGGGGGAAAAAGGACTACTCAAACAGTGTCAGAAAAAACACTATTTTCCCCATATGGCTAACAAGAATAGAACACAGTTCTGCATACTTAACTCAATGCTGTAAGATATGAAACACAGGTGCTTAACTTTCCTCCTTCCTTTACTGATTATTAAATGAAATTAAGCTGTAAGATTAAGGAATCCCTAAACTCATGCCTCTACACATAGACTTATATGTGAAATCACTACTTAGTGCTTGTCAAACCTGCATCCTTCTTTTATAAAGAAGGATGTCCCAAAGGTAGAACAGAGAAGTTGAGCAAATTCTCCTTTAAATGCACAACTGACTGTTTAACTGTGAGCCCAGGGGATGCTTCGGTGCCCAAGGGAGGATGCTTTCAGGCTGCAAGTGGAGTACTCAACACCTTGCAAGTGTGGACCATGGCACAGGTGTGCAATGATGGGGGTGATGACCCAGGCTGTGCAGTGGTGACAATGAAGAGAATGAGATGCTGTTGACCTTTTCCCTGTGCTCTGCTTTTCTCAGTGCTGCCATTTTGTGGGATGGTTCACCAGAGTGACCCGAGATGGAATATACCTCACCTAGGTTTAGGTATCTGCAGTGTGGTATTTTAGACAAGCTAACCAAAGAAGACCCTCTTCATATACAACAAAGAGAAGTGGGCTCTTAGGATATAACTTACCAACTTTCTTCAGATATGTACGTTGGGGTCAGAGGAACTGCACCCTGCACCCTGTTTGTAATATCTATGTGTAGTCAAGTCTATTAAGGTTTATTCGCTACTTCTTTCCGTAATATCTATGTGTAGTCAAATGAAGTCTATTAAGGTTTATTCGCTACTTCTTTCCACAGCCTGAAGTGAGGACACTGTCCATTGCAAAATGTGTGCTGTGCTTTTTGTGTGTTGGATAACACAACATGAATCTACCTGTAAATGTGTGGCAGGTTTATGCAGACAAAATGTGAGGATTTATAAAAGTGAATGAAGGGTCTGTAACTAAGAGTAATGGGATGATATTAAGTGAGACAAGTGGTACAGTGAGTTTCAGGAAATGCTCCTGGGTACTAGGGGAGATTGGACTGTGGAAGATGCTCTCTGAGGATGAACACTACATAATGTGCACTTAACTATATCTAAAAGGCACAACACTGCACTCACTGGTGCCCAGACGAGATGATATTGCAGGTTTTCACTACACTTTATTCTAGGTACTGGGCTCTAAATCATTGTTTAAAACCCATATGACCTAATTCTTCTCTGAGGTAACTTATCTGAAGTTCTCAAGGGTAAAAAGGAGCACTCACAAATAGGAGAGAGTATTGCAACACCTAGAAGCAACATTAAGAAACAACTGATATTTTAGTAAGAGATAAATTCAGTTTAGCTTGAGGTAAGAAATAATTCAATTTCTCCCCAGTTTCATGGAAATTACATCCTAGAAAAACTCCCCTAAAGAATATCCAGTTGCAAATACTATGTCAACAGGAAAAAACATCATTTGCTGAGAGCATATATCCAACTTTTCCCACCTGAGTCTAAATATAAAGAAAACAGAAAAGACAAAAGTCTCAAGGAATATATGATAAATTAAACATCTATTTTAAAAATGTGATTTTAAAATGTTTGAAGAAGAACATCTGCTTACAACAGCTGCTGGAAGTCCATTTCTTTATGTATTTCTATCACTTCCAATTGTTTCAGTTCTTAGAAACATTAGTTTTCCAGATCCTGCTTTCTTTATATGCCTTGCACTTATGCTGAGGAGAACTTTATGTTAATTGTCAAAGACTGTCTTAGAGTCTGATGGGTGCATTCAGTCTAGGTTTAAAAATTCACATCTTCAGTACTAACCAGGGGAGTGGAGGAGAAGGGTCAGTGTTCCTTGTGAACAAACAGGAAAAAGCAAAAGAGTTAGGTAAATAGAGGTGACTCACTAAAGAGTTAGAATGATTTCTCCCAGATATCAATGTTCTGTTTTTTAGCCTTGCTTTGTGGGAAGTTCTGAAGAACACATCAGCCAAAATGTAATTTTATTTTCATATTACCATTTAGAAACATCAAAACAAGAACAGCAATCTACTCATCACCTTTCCATCCTGAGAGGAGGTTCAAAGCTTCTGAAATCTTTTAGGAAATCCTGTGAGATTTCCAGAGAGATTTTGTATCTTTGGAACATTCAGGGATTCCAAAGATGTTGCTAAAATATGTGTCATACTTGCTGAATTGCACTTAAATGAAGTAATGTGAAGGTAACTACAGGCACTAGTTCTTCAGCTCTTCAAAAGTCAATAGCAGCAGGATCAAGTCCTGCCTGATTAGAAACAATTTCTCATTAGTCATAGAGAGTCTTAACTGGATTATTAAGAAGAATAATCTTTTACTCTTGCATGAAC
>NW_010296014.1:0-3942 GCF_000700745.2 Antrostomus carolinensis
AAAGTTATCATTGATGCACTGGAGGAACCTCGTTGATTGTGGGTGGCTGGCTGAGTAGTCCCTCCAGCAAACATCAGGGTAGTTAAAATCCCCCATGACAACCAGGACCTGTGATTGTGTGGCTGCTCTCAGCTGCCTGTAGAAGGAAGGTATTGCAAGGAATCTCTCAAGATCATCTAGTTTGAGCCTTCTGCTCAGACAAGGTCAGCTGGAGCCCAGGACAGTGTCCAGTTGGATTTTGAATGTCTCCATGGCTGGAGACTCCACAGACTCTCTGGGCAACCTGTTGCAGCGTTCAAATTACAAAGCCAAATAATAGAGGCTGGCGTAATTAGCACTTACCTTGTTACTGATGGTCCTTTGGTAGGAAAACCAAGTGTATCTTGAGTTACTAGCATGTTAAGGCACTTGAAACCGCCAATGGGGTTTTCAGAACCCATTTCACTATTGGGCTGGGCACAAGTAAACTTTCCCTCTATTCTATCCAAAAAAGTAAAGATGGCTTAAAGGTGATGTTCGAGAGGAAACGCAGCTTGCATTCTCTTTCAATTTATTGCAGCTAAAGCAGACCTGAAATAATTGTTTTGTTTCAACCCGTCATTTGTTTTGCTCTTCTTCCCCAAATATGTAGTGATTTCGGAAACATCTGGAAGGTAAAAACACTGAAAGGCTACAATTCCAAAATTTTTCTTTGATTGAAAATGTGCACAACTATCCTATATTGAGTTTGTCTTTTACAGCTTATCTCGCCCAGGAAATTACGATGTTTTGTAACAAACTCTAGTGTGCTTTTAATTATACATTGTCTACTTGTGATTCACTTGAAGGCACCGTTATCAGTGTAATTTTAGATGTAACAGTGTTCTGGGTGTGTTTTCTGGTCTTGCAGACTGCTTCTTGTTTAACTGCATCTTAACGTGGTCACGCTTTTTACTTGGTAGACAAACCCAGCAAAACCTTGAAATTGGTACTTGCTATCCAGCAGCTTGCACTGAAGAGAGCATATCATCGTGTTACACAAGGCATAACAGTATTTCAGGCCAGGCTGGATGAGGCTTTGAGCAACCTGGTCTAGTGGAAGGTGTCCCTGCTGATGGCAGGGGGGTTGGAACTAGATGATCTTTAAGGTCCCTTCCAATCCAAACCATTCTATTCTGTGCTGGGACAGACTCTTATCTGAACATTGCTAAGGACTGGACCAACTACCCTGAGAGTCCCAAAATTTCCTACAGACAGGAGGCTGTAGGAGGCTAAGTGAAAGCTTATTTCACTTTCATAACTAGGAACAATATTTCAAAAGATCCTTAGTGAAGCTACGGAAAAGCACCATCTGTCCTGAGCAGAAAAAGCAATGTTGTGTTGTTCAATTAGTATGTTAGCTAAACTTGATATAAATCTGTTTTCCTTAACATTCGAATCAAAAGCTGAGAATATATTTATTTGAGACTTTGAAAAAAGTTTATTCTTTTATTTGAAATAAAAAGTATTTCCTTTAAAAATGTCTTTCCTCATATAGGTTATAGATAACGTCAAAAGCATGTCAATCATAAAGTTCAGAGAAGGTGTGGAGTAATGAGGACAAAAATAATTCTAAGTTTTTCTTTAAAGAAGAGTAAGTTCTGAATTTGATTATCAAGTAAGAACACTGAAGTAATTAGATTAGAGCTTTATGCAAGGCTGGTTTTTCTGGAGAAGAGTTTATATAAGAAAATGGAAGAAGAAAGGGAAAATTTAACTATTATACTTAGAACAAAGGTCTGAATAAGTCTTTAAATTTGAAATAAGCTAATAATTCTTGCTAGCTAATATTTACAGTTTTATGTATTCAAGAGTTTAACAGCCACACTGGTTTTCTAAAACTATTACAGAATCGTTCAGATTTTCAGTGCCAGCATCGATGGCAGAAGGTACTAAACCCAGAACTGATTAAGGGTCCCTGGACTAAAGAAGAAGACCAGAGGGTAATGAAAACTAATTGATTCTGTACTCTTTTACTGTAATAAAATGGACACGACTGCTAAGATGGTGTACTTTTTCTGAAGTTTCATCTCCACAAAGATGATGTCTGATGTGTCTCGTGACATAGATAGTTACATTACATTATGTGGTGTAAAAAGAAAAAAAAATGCAGCTACTCTTAAGTAGCTGAAATGTCTGGTCTGCTCAAGTGTTTCATTTCCCTTTGCTCAGGTTGCTAGCTGAACCAAGCTTATAGCTTGCATAGCTTACCAAGTAGAGGAGATCTCTTTACAGCACTAAAGATCAAAGGTCTTATTTACATATGTTGTTTCTCAAACCCACCAGACTTAAAGGGGTTGGGAATAAGGGAAACTATTTCATACTCTACTGTTAAAAGAAGCTAGCAATGGTATTTGACTCCTTTTTCCCATCTCTGTTAGTCCACACTGCAGCTTTTTGCCTGCAAAACCCGGACTGCCCTGTAGGGAGACACACATAGAGCTTTCACAGATGGTATTTCAAATTGACTGCTTATTCCCACTGTTTAAAACTGTTTTAAGATGTTTAAAACTAGTATTTGTCAACCTGTGAATGTGATCTTCTCAATCTATTCTTTTACAGTTCTCATCAGTCTTTTAAGAAAAAGCTTCTAATATGTAAAACCACATAAAATGGGATGATGGTTGGGAGTAGAGGTGTGGGTTTTTTTCCAAATGTATGTTGTTGAAAAAATTTAAACCAAGCATCTTTACCATCTTCTTTTTTTGGTCTTTCCTAATGTCAGCTTATGCAGTGTGTGACAGAAAGGAAACTTACAAATGAATGTTTTAATCAGTATGCACTTATATTCTAAATAGAGTTAATTTGGAGTTAATAAGCAATTTTTTGATTTCTTGAAAAGTAATTTTTAAACCCTCAAGTCATTGTATGCCTCCTTAGGCCTAGTATCTTATCAAGTTGACTATTATAATCCTGTTCTAAAATGTGGGCTTATCAGTGTTCTCAGCCTTTGATTAGGAAAATTAGCTTTGCAATTATGCTTTTCTCTGTGTTCCAGGTGATTGAATTAGTTCAGAAGTATGGTCCAAAGCGCTGGTCTCTGATCGCGAAACACCTGAAAGGAAGAATAGGCAAGCAATGCAGAGAGAGATGGCATAACCATCTCAATCCTGAGGTAAAAAAGTCTTCATGGACAGAAGAGGAGGACAGAATAATCTATGAAGCTCACAAGCGTTTGGGAAACCGATGGGCTGAAATAGCAAAACTTCTTCCTGGAAGGTGCTTTTCAACTCTGTTTGTGTTAAATATTGGAATATGGAATGCAGTCATCACACTACTCTTTCCATTCTTAAGTTGCAACGTCTCTATCTTGATAGATACTGATTTTTAAAATGTTTTGCATTTGATGATGTATTTTTAAAAAACCATAAAACCAATAAAAAGACCTCTAACACTCTGCAGATTCCTTCAAAAATCCTCCTGTTCACTTAGTAAAGACTGTAGTAGAGCTGAAGAGTAACTGCAAATAATAATAGAAGAATGCCTTAACATCCTGTGACTTGTCAAGCTGCCTTCATTAATACACATTTGGGAGTGACTTTCTTTTTGATTTAAGATAAGATTTTTTTTTTTTTTTGGTAGGACACTTCTAGTTAAATAGGACACCCGAAAAAGACAATCTTAGTAACCTTCAAAAGCCCAGGCTTAGGAGTCATGCATTGCAAAGCCTACCTGGTTACCATGTAGTCTCTAAGTTAAGAATTAATTGTGTGCATTGTTCTCCTTATCTTTGTTTCAAGTGTGATTGCCAGCTTATATGCTTGTGGAAACAAAAAATTTTAGTGTATAAAGAGTTTAATGAAATAATTTTTTTTTTTACCTTGTACTGTTAATTGAAATGCAATGTTGAGCTGTCCCTCTCTGAATTCAGTCTGTGTGTTCAGGAGGTGACCGTCTAGTGTGTTTAAGGAATGTCAGCACTTG
>NW_010296015.1:0-3136 GCF_000700745.2 Antrostomus carolinensis
GGGGCCGGAGGGAGGGTGGGCTGCCCGACCCGCTGTGCTGGGGGATGGAGCGTTAATCCCTCCGGGGGAGGAGGGTTGAGCTTGGTGGCAGCTCCGACCCCTCAGTCTCTGTCCCAGCGGGGAAGAGTCGTTTCTCCCGGGCTTTGATCGGAGCATCTTTGCTGGAGGATAAAACATATATATGTATATATTTATTTTCTTTAATTTTATAGTCGTTAAAACAAAGAGGAATTGGCTTTCCAGGTAGCAGAGCAGCACTGCCAGCCTCCTGGGAGGGAGACCTTTCTCCTGAGACAGGGAGAAGGGCTGTTGAGGGGAGTTGCAGGAAATGCACAGAGGTTTATTGATCCCTGTTCTGCTGTGGGAGGCAGAGGAGGGAGATCTGTGTTTGATTACTGAGGTGTGGATTTGTCCATCCCGATAGCATCTGGAAGAGCAGCTCTTTTTGCTTCTTAGGAAGGCAAGTTAGGACAGATGAACAGGTATTTTGTTAAAAGTTTTCTTTGAATTATCCTAAGATTCCAGTCTTAAGGTGATTTGCTGCTTGAACAGTGTTGACAAATGAATTGGGAAATGCTTATTTGGAAGGTATGCTGTTAAAAAAATAATAAAATCAAAAATCTCTTGTGTGGGACAGGTATTTCCTGCAGCCACACTGAGTGGGGAGGCTGGAGGTACCACGACTGGAATATTTTACGGATGAGGTCTCCTCCCTCTTCCCTTCAAATTCTTGAATATGTGTGAATTTTTATGTAAATTTATTTTATCTTTCCCCTCCCAAATTAAAAGTAGTGAAGCATTCTTCCTGTTATTGGTACGAAATCTTAGGAGTTCAAAGAATCTGCCTCTGTTGTTTTCCTGTATCTTGAGGGGCAGAGAATCACAGGTCTGATCTCTTGAGTAATTTCTTGGATGAATAAATGTGTCTGTTTATAAACTCCTGTCATCTCTAAAGTTGGAGAGACATATTGGGGGGGCCTGTGCTGATCTGGATATCACACTATCCAGGATCTTTTGTCTCAAGTTTCACCAATTGCTGGGAAGTTTCGTTAATTCAACGTGGTGTTATTGTGAAATATTCATAGTGGCTCATGTCTGGGGGGAGCTGGACTTGTGTCGCTGCAGAGCCACGGGCCGTACGCTGAATTACTTCCCATTCTCTGTTGTCCCCTACTTGTATTGATGTTGAGAGTTGTAGGGGATTCGTGCTCCAGAGAGCAGTAAAAACTCAGTGGGGTAGGGAGGTCAGGCAGGGTTTGGTTTTCACTTCATGGACGTTGTTCCATCAGGGAAGGATTTTCTGATGTGTTGATCATGATATTTTACTAAGAAAAGAAGAGGTTTATCTTCCCCCCCTCCCCCCGCCTCAGCATTTTGCTTTTTGGAAGAAAAGCTAAGATGAATTCTTTGTCCTGTTTTGGGTTCTTTTATTTCAGGTTAAGGGGCAGGAGCAGCACAAAGGGGCTGTGAGAGCTTTGATCCACCTGCGGGATGAGTTTCAGTAGCACAGGGGTGGCAGCAGCAGTGGTGTGGCCTTGGCTGACATCCGTTCACAGCCCTTGAATTGTGCAGACGAGTGTTTGCCTGGCTGTGCTGTGTTCTGGACCAGGAAACCAGCAGAATTTAACAAAATAATAATAATAATAAAATAATTCTTTCAGTGATTTAAGGGCAATATCCTGGATATGGTTCCTGGCACAACTGAGGAAGTATACAGGAGGTAGGGAGGGAGGTCTCCTTAGCACGGTGTTGCCACCAAAGCTTTGGTATCATCTTCAGAGGAACTGAAGATGACTGCCTGTGCCTGGTGGTGTGCTGGAGGAGGTGCTCAGAAGGTAAAGCCCTGCATGATGTTATATTGCTCTCTGCAACTCCCTTGGAGGAGGGTGGAGAGAGGTGGGGGTGGGTCTGTTCAACCAAGGCCCAAGGGACAGGACAAGAGGAAATGGGTTCCAGTTGTGGCCAGGGCAGTTGAGATGGGATGTGAGGAAGAATTTCTTTGCTGCAAGGGTTCTGAGGCATTGGAAGGGGTTGCCCAGGGCAGTGGTGGAGTCCCCATCCCTGGAGGGATTGAAGAGTCGTGTAGACACAGTGCTGAGGGACATGGGTTAGTCATAGGGGACTGGTCAGTGTTGGGTTCATGGTTGGACTCCATGATCTCAAAGGGCTTCTCCAATCCAGGCCATTCTGGGGTTCTGTTGAGAGGGTGAGAGCAGTCTGATAATTCAGGCAGCCCCAGGACTCGTCTGTCTCAGCACTCGAGGGGCCTGGGACCAGCCTGGGTTTGAAAATGTGGGTAGAAAGTAGGGTGGCTGTAGGGCCTCTTGCCCTCTTCCCCATCCCTCCCCAGTGGAGAGTCTTGTGCTGGTTCTTCTGAAGGAATGCAGGGAACTCATCCTTCACTCAGGAAAGATCCCAAAATGTTGTGTTCTAGAGAATCAGCCAGGCCTTAATGCTTATCTACCTCAAAAAATCAACAATATAATTAGGAAACTTTTTGAATTTGACAGGAAGGGGCTTCAGACAGGAGCCTTGAGCCTGGTTAGTGAGTAAATGACTCCAGAAAGTGAAACTAAATGAACACAAAATGCTGTTTCACTTCTGTAGCTGCTTACCAGTTTGAACACAGGATAGACAAAAAGAAAATGGATTGTGAATATGTATGAAACTGGCTTTAGATTTGGGATTTAGAACCTGTCTTAGGGTTTCATTTTACTTCAAAGCATGCTCACGTGATTGGTTTGAGTCCTGATATTCCAATATGGTACAAGATTATTCTGGTCATAAATCAGAAGGAAAACATCTCCAGCTTCAGATGAGCTCAAGCTTTTATTACCAGATCGTGCATTAAGCTGTTTATTTAGTTTGTGGTGGGGTAAATGCTGATACATACTTATTTTTTTTCCCCATCTGAGTATTTGAACGCCTATGGAGAAGAAAAGATTTTTAACTGAAAAGCTTGATTAGTACTTGAAAGAAAGCATATTTTTGTTGTTGTTTATTCAGCCATTATAACATTTGAATAAAATGTCAGAATGAGATCTTCTGATGGCAGAAACTTCCAGGAGCTGGGGTCAGACACGTGTGTTGAGCAGCTCGGCAGCTCCGTACCTCCTGTCGTTCCACCAGTGTGGAA
>NW_010296015.1:3148-4994 GCF_000700745.2 Antrostomus carolinensis
TGTGGCTTTATTTTGTTCCCTGATAGATGCAGCAATCAGGTTACTCCAGGCACTTGCCAGGATACTCCACAGGCACCGCTCATAGGGAAATGGTTTCTCTTTGTGGTGGGTTTTTTTTTCCCTTTACCTTTTGTTTTTTGACTAAGTCACTGAAGAAGAATAAGAGAAGTGCTGCGTGGGAAAGAGGGTGGTTGTGTTTGGTCAGAGGTGGGTTAGGAGAGGTAGGGATGTGTTCTCCCTGATTTTGTTTGGCATAGCTTGGTTTAAATTTCAAGCTGATTTTAATTCTGGGTTGTGGGAGGATGGACAACAACTGAATGATAAAGGTTGGAAGGGACCTTAAAGCTCCTCCAGTCCCAACCCCCCTGCCAGCAGCAGGGACACCTTCCACTAGACCAGGTTGCTCAAAGCCTCATCCAACCTGGCCTTAAACACTTCCAGGGAGGAGCAGCCACAGCTTCTCTGGGCAACCTGGGACACTGTCTCACCACCCTCGCACCAAAGAATTTCTTCCTCACATCTCAGCTCCATCTCCCCTCTTCCAGTGAGGTGGTCTAACAGCTCCTAGCTGCCTGAAAGGGGAGATCACAGAATCCCAGACTGGTTTGGATTGGAAGGGACCTTAAAGCTCCTCCAGTCCCAACCCCCCTGCCAGCAGCAGGGACACCTTCCACTAGACCAGGTTGCTCAAAGCCTCATCCAACCTGGCCTTCAACACTTCCAAGGTGGGTGAGGGCATCTACAACTTCCCTGGGCAACCTGTTCCAGATCCTGCTGCTGCCTTTGTGTAGGTGCTCCCCGAACTTCTACCCTGGGTTCCTTCAGCTCACTAGTTTAGAAAGAAGTGAAGAGCTCCCTGCAGAGTCATGAGTTGTGTCAGCTCATGGAAAAACACAGCAGGGACTAGAGCTGGTGTGAGGGGTGGCATGGGGCAGCAGAACCAGCCGTGGGGATCAGCAGGAGGATGACTGTTCCTCCTTCCACAAATGTCAAGCTGTGAGATTGGCACATCTTTTCCTCACCCAGTGTCCTTGTCTCGTGCAGCTCTGACCCTTTAATGTTGCTGAGACACACAGTCCATTCCTCCCAGCTCATGAGCAGGCAGTTGACCACCTTCCCGCCAGCTCCTAGTGTTTCTTGCCCCTCAGTGAGGTTATGAAGCTTTCTGACCTGCTGGAATAAGAACTTAAGGTTTTCCTTCTGTGGAGTGAATTTCTGTGGGGTTCAAACATTGATTTGGCATCCCGAGGTGTCAGCAGGAGCACGTGTGTCTTGGAGAGGAGCAGGACCACTTGTCTTCCAGTGTCAGTGGACAGCTGGACTGGCTGAACCTGATTTCATTCAGTTTCTTCTTAATGTTGTTTGGATTTCTGAAAGCTTAGTTGCTTTTGACCAGAAAATCAGTTTATTGACATTGTGTGGCAGTACTTTAATAAGAATCATCTTTAAATTCATAATGGCTGGGAAAATTGTCTTTTTTTTCCTCAATGTTATGCTTCTTTCAGTGGAAGAGTTTTAAACTTTGTGAATGTCACTGAATTCTAGTTTTCATGTGCAGCTTGAAACAATCTCAGGACATTATCTTTAAGAAATACATGAGCTATAAACCATTCCCAATAACCTTTTTTTGTTTTTTTTACATTCTTAATCTCTGTATTTTTATTAAACTGTGCTATTAATTTAAACCAATTTGCCTGGATGTGTACCAGCCTCCCCTGTAGGAAGCAGCAGTGAAGTTACCACAGTCATTCCTGGGGCTGCAAATTGAGATGTTTTTAGCAGTCAGGGAGGACAGAGCTTTTGAGTAACGTCTGGCTACAAAATAAGGTCAAAATAGATTAAATCA
>NW_010296016.1:0-10778 GCF_000700745.2 Antrostomus carolinensis
ATTGCTTGAAGAGTATCAAGGGCAAGCCTTTCCCTTGTCTGTGTCTCAACCCAGTCAAATTTTGGACTGTGAGATCAGTAAGTTACACTGATTCACAAACACAGCTCTAAGATTCCACATGATTTCTCTAACTCCCACCTTTAGTCGAAAATGACATTTTAGTACTGTCTACTTTTGCAGTGTGTGGAGAATGTCTCCTTTTACCAGTCCCTGTAAATACTGAAAACAAAATGGCAACTCCATCTCAGAGTAACAAGGCTTCAGGCTTTTCTTTCAGTCATCACCAAATGGTGAAGACAGACATAAAAATATTTTAATGGGAATGAAATTGTACAGAATAGGAATGGATGTTGAAATAGGTCCCTTCAGGTGAGTAAAATCAGTCAACAATTTCATGTGCTCTTTATATAATAATAAAAACTAATATGCTTTCTTCTCTCTCCCCCTCATCCCCTCTTAATATTTTTGAAAGAAGCAGAAAAGAAAAAAAGTCAATTAAAACTGCTGAAGGTTCCCAAACTCATGAAATACAGACTTCAATTTTCCAGCATCAAAACTACAGGTAATTCAATGAGTGCAGTACAAATGCTGAAAGACCAGAGCCTCTAAGGTTCTTTTTGGGGTAGAACATGTACTGAAAGGCATGAAAATGAATTTGGTGAAATACATATAATAGAAGGATCTGTCGTAGTGGAGTTCAAAAGCACGTCAGACAGCTAGCAAGCCTTGGCACCACATTGCTGCTAAACTGTGGATGCAACTAATAAAAGTTGCAGAGATTAAGTTACTCTCGTGGTATGAGTTCAGTGGTCCAAACTACTTGGCGTGGTGAGGGCAAACTCAAAGTTGGGTAACTGAAAGAAGTGCAGCTGGCGTAGTACTGAAACAGGGCTGAAATGCTGAAATATTCTGAAACAACAATAAAAGCTTTTCCTCTAATCAGCCAGAGGAGTGACTTGAATCCGGGTCTTCCACATTCCAGAACTGTACCCTGATATTAGCACCAGTCCATTTTTTCTCGCTAATCAACCATGAGCAGACAAAGCAGTTCACATTGCACAGATGAGCAGTTAATTTCTTTTTCCACTGTGTTTGCAATACTCTTCATGATGTGGTAGCAGCTGTGATGAGAATGGTAGATGTCCCCAGTCTATGCTTCATTTAGTTCCTGGATTTCAAAGGCAACACCCTGTGTTGAGAGTGAAAAGTCCTTTTCAGTGCTGAAGTGGGATCTTCTGAAACACTGCTAAATTCCAATCATCTTTGGATTTCTGTCTTTTGTATTCTATTCGAATCTCCCTTCTACCATCAAAATAGGACCTGTTGACTTCGAGCGCTCATCATAAGCTCTGTTTGCTATGACTTTTTTCTTTAAAAAGGAACTTAAGAAAAATAATTAAAGAAATTCAGCAGAAAAGGATCAGGCTGATGAAATGGCAGAGCATACTTTCCTGCATTAGAACTGTGGCTGGCACAGATGTGACACTGTGAAGAAGATCTGAGCCTAATCTGTGCCTTGCTAGAAGCATTTGTAAAAACACAGGTGAAGATTGAATCCTCTGAGCATTCTCACACTACTTATGCAGTCCCAAAGAAAGCTGCTTGCATAATGAAAGTGTCCAGCTAAAGAAAAACTGGCAGAATTAAACCATGGAAAAAATGCTCTAGTTTAAAGCTGCCACGTATGAGGCTAAATCCCTTGACTACTCCATCTTATTTTATAGAGAAAACTTAATTTATTGTTGCAAATGGAACATTCCATTATTTCTTCTTAGCCTAACTAGCCTTGTCTGAGTTTCTGTGCAAGTTCTTTGGAAGCTGGGAGTTACTTGTTTACAATCAGGAGTAGTAAGTTAATAAATGTTCCTTATCTTAATTGCATTTGTATTTTGCTCATAAAGTCTGTGCAGATATCAAACTCTATTTACCATAAAAGAATATTAATAATAATTTATTTTTATAAGGTGCTGAAAGCACTTACCAAAATCTAAATACAGAACTGCATTTGCAGCCATTAACTAGATAGCTTATATCTAGGGAATATGTGAGTAAAAGAATATATGTTGTACTGGTGAGATTAAAAAAGTAACGCCCTGGAAGGAATATGACAGTGCCATGGTACATAGGTTAGTAATGTCATTTCAGATGGTTACCCTGTAGATAGCTCCCTGCAGTCCTGGTTTAAACACTAGCAATATATTGCCCTAGTTTAACTAGAGAAAGCGATCATCACAGCTGGAAAAACTTAAAGTGTAATTTCAAATGGAAGCTTAGAAACTTCAGACTTTCTATTTGATAGAAATTATTCAAATTTCAAAAACAATATGAAATAACACAATGAAAATACATTTGGTGAGGATAGGAACAAAGTCTTAAGGCAAAATAAAATTTGTCTTGATTAACATAAAAGGGTTTCCAGCTCTGAATCAACAATTTAAAAAATAAACCAGTTTAACTTTTATGTTAATCTAATCTTTATAAATCTAATTTCATTTTCACAAAGAATTTCCCAGTGCTTGGTGTATTTTAATAAGGTAAGGCAAAAAATGAAAGTCTCATTAAGAGAAATGAGTAAGAATATAGCCCTAGAGCCATAAACCTTTGTTTATGTGTCCATGAAAGATACTTCTGCCTTTAATATACTTCTGACCTAAATAAACTTTTACCTAATTAGGCACTTAAAGAACAAAATTATTTTTAATGTACAATGTACCCTGTCTTATGTTAACTGCTCTTGCCAATGAGTACAGCATCAGGAAGGACATGGAGCTCTGCTGACCATGAGGACATGCAAAGGCATAAAATATGTCCTAGTTACAAGTATGAATTTTCCTCACTGATATGAAGTACTGCAGAGTTTAGAATTAATTTTACTGTTGAAATTGAATTCGAAGTTTTCATTTATTAAAATACTTCTTTTTTTTCTGTTTTCTTGTTACATTTTTGTCAGGTTTCTGGAACAAGAAATTTTAAGCACTGTTGGAGGACATTTCTGAAGTATCTCATTTAAGCTCCCTTTAAATTAGAGCTCTGTTTAAATTTAAACTCTATTTAAATTTAAATCCTGTATCCACCTCTACAAATCTGTTCTTCTAGAATGTATTGACAGATGCTAGGAGATGTAAAAATCACGTTAACATTTTTTTGGAAAAATATTATGTAATTGTTCAAAGTAAAAATGAGTATACAACACATATGGGGAATGCTCATATGGATTGTTATTGTTCATGCTGTTAGTCACAATACAACACATGGGCCGTCCCTGTATTGGGAATTGGATTGGCTTTTATCTTGAAGTGGTTAATCTCAAGCAAGCATTCTACCTTAGTTCAGTAAAACTCATTAGCAAAACTCTCTTCTCCACAGGCTTAATTTTACTTTAACTAAAGAAATCAGACTTTCTCACTTCTGTAGCTGAAAGCAATAAAACTGTAAAGATTTAAAGCCCTAGACTTTTGAACTTTGGTGTTTTATTAAGTATGTGAGGCAGAATGGCTTTTATGAAAGTCATATATTAGGCATCCAGCACATAGATGACTTCATGGATTCTAGCCAGCTATCACTCTTGCTAGCAAAGCTTGATATTTTATCATTACACCTTCCAACAAGTTCTGTGACAGCCCCAAAGCCATCATCGGATCTATAAACAGGATCCAGCACTGTTTCCTACATTCTGCCCAGCATCTTTCTAAATTTCTTTCTAAATACCTCACTAATAATTTAAGCTTTATTTCATCTACATTAAACACTTGTTTTCAAGGCTCTCTTCAGTTCCTCAGTGCTACAAATTTGATAAGTAATGACTCATACCTTCACCTTTGTCCTAATCCTTGTCTTCTCGCCTTCTTGGAGTTCCTGGACACTCCCTAGTGGCTTGTGTATGAACCATCAGAAAACTGCATTCAACCAACAGCAACTAGAAAACAAAAAGATAATTATGTCTATGCACCGATCTTTATTGTATCTTGTACTCTGAGATCAAAATAAACTGTATGCTGAAAATCATTCTGTTATATGCCAAATGATGTTTTGGAGCACGGTATTGCTATATGAGAATCATAAATCACATATCACTGTCTGGGATAATGCCCAGATATTCCCAGGAGACCCTTGTTCTTGTGAGACAGTGAGGCATGTAATGCTGGCCACTCTGAAACTAAAAGTAATCAGGCCAGAAATCTCCGGAATAAATGTGAGCGTGGTATCACATTATTCTTCTGAGCAGAAGGTAGTACAGGTCCAGTAGTGTCCTTAAACAATATTCCTTTCTAAATGTCAGCACGCAGCTATGCCACAATATTCACTACAAGAAGGACTCTGTAATTTTACCTCAGCTATTCAATGCTCTCATTGCTTTATCCTGAGGTAAAAGCAAAGTGAAACCAGGTATCTGGTTTTTGGCATAGTAAACTCACCAAGGAGTGAAGTCACAAGTGAATTCGTGTCTTTCACTGACTTAATACGTGGTCTGTAGAATATCTCAACAGTGAAGGGTGTTT
The DNA here is from genome assembly GCF_000700745.2 of Antrostomus carolinensis. Lineage (NCBI taxonomy): Eukaryota > Metazoa > Chordata > Aves > Caprimulgiformes > Caprimulgidae > Antrostomus > Antrostomus carolinensis. The sequence continues at coordinate 4,500 of NW_010296016.1, forward strand.
ATTATATTTCTTTCATGAGTATGAAAGTTTCATAACCCATAGGCATCACAAGTGCCTTCAGAGTTTGAGAGTTATTAAGGTCAGTCATGAGAAAAAATATAATAACTTTTTACTGGTGAAATATTAAATTTATTTTATGAGAAATATTTTTTTTATTGATTACCAGTCCAAGAATAGCAGGCAGCTAATAAAGTACTCAGGAGCTTTTTGTCCATCCTTCCATCTTCCCATAGTGAAAATAAAACTATTGCTTGAGGGTTTTTATGCATTAGACAGAAAAGCTTAGAAGTTATTTAAGAGAATATAGTTTTATTTAAATGTCTAAAATATTTTACTTCGCGTATGTTAAAACGTGTATGTTAAAATTTGTGATTCTTTCTTTCTTCTCTGAATCAAATATAAGTGTTTTCTTGCAGGTTCTAGCCATGTGAATTCTTTAGCTGTAATAAGCGTTGTGCTTCACAATATATTTAGAACTCTAACAGAGTAGAGCTGATTTTAATAAAATTATCTAAAGTACAGTGGGCTTGAACCGTTCTATTTTAGATTCTGGTTCAGCAAGGTTTCCAAGTCCACGGGTGTCTTTTAAGTGAATAATATACTGTGCTTTGTGTGTTTTTGTGTGCAGATGTATAAGCAATGGATTGACAAAAAAAATAAAAAATCAGAGCATTACATGAAAATTAAAAGAAATTCATTGGTGTGAAATAAGACATCACTGATGAAAACATGCTTTTAGATGAGTACAGTTCAGGAAAAGAGACTGTACATAAAATGAATCGAGGAAGGAGTACTGCCAGACTTTCTGAGATAAAGACCTGGGGTGCTTACAGGCAATGCATGGTATTGGGACTTTTATTTCACACTCTGTCTCTAAATAAGGTTACACTTCTGCTTTAGAAATTACAAACATGCATCTTAAGCCAAGATTTTCATGGCATGCTTGCATACAGAATTCATTCTAACACAGCATGAGATGCTGAAGCTTTACAAGGTGACAGCAGATGAGCAAAGTTCTTGTATTTCAAAATTGGATTCCCTGGAAATTAATTGAATTTCTAGATTGAGGATTTAAGACTCCAAGTAATGCATTTTATTAGTACAATCGTTGCACACAGTGGATTTAATGTACCACTCCTGTTAACAATAATACTGTACCTCTAATCCGCAGTGCACTTGTAACTGTTCTGTGGTGTGGAAGGCTCTGACTCGTTAAGATAGTCAGGGATCTGGAATGCTTGATTTCCTCCCAATACACTCAAATCAGCTGCCTATTAAAGTCCCTCAAAAAGAAGGAGCTTTTACTGTGCGTTTTATTTTGCAGTATTTCAGTATTCAACTGACTTCCGTATTTAATAAAAGCAAAAATATTTGTGTATAGATCCTCAACAAAAACACTTGTGGAACTATCTGCAAGTGTACATATATGTGCATTAATATAAGATATTAGCTTTTCAGATGTTTGGGTGCATTTTCTTATTTTTAATGAATGATGAAAGGAAACTTTCTGTTTACATAGATGTTAATGAATTTTAATGTTACACTAGAAGGAATTAAAGCAAAGAGCACATTTAATATGGCAAGACTTCCCACAGACAGTTATCGAGGATATGAATATTTAGTTTGCATTATCTGTGAAATGAGACAATAGTCTTTCCCATATGAACACAGGATATGCAACAAAGCTTTTCTATAAAATGTGGGCATTCCAGAGATGGATTTAAGCTTTAAATAGCTTTAGAATAATTTCAATAATCATAAGTTACTATAATAATAAATAAACTGAACACATGAATTTTTTTTTAAAAAGTGAATTATATTGATCATAAACACAGCAAAATTTCATGGAAGTATTAATAAATTATTTTATTTTGGGCATCCTTTCATTCTTTTTTCAAAATACGTCATCATAAAAGGCTTACAATTCTGTTTCACCATAATAATTTTTAAAGTTAATACAAATTATTTAAATGCTGTGATCCAAGGTACAGGAAATATTGATATATGAGAGTTCTGGATTTCAGTCTCAAGGGTTTTGTATACAAACAACATTAGGAGTTATGTAAAAACTTGTATTACATCCCTTTGAATATATTAAATAACAGTTTGTCTCCTGATAACCAGGATAGACATTGCAATGAAAAGGTATGTTCAATGTTCAGTGCTTTGCAAGAGAGAATGTATGATCTGATATGATTGTGCTTAAGAGAAGTTGAGCATCCTGAGGAAACAAACAAACAAACAAACAAAGTTCACTATTTACTTTCAAATAATCCTAAAATGAGCATGAATGAAAAGAAGAAAACCAAAGAAAATACAACCACTCCAGAGACCAGACACCTCCTATGTTATTTCATGATGTTTTTTGCACATAAGACAGCCCACTTGTCACTTGCAATAGATGAAGATGGGACAGAAGACCTCCATCAAGTTTGACAGACTTAAAAGATCACAATGCAGCCTTGCTTGGTATGATAAGCAGAAGATACTTGCCATGTAGAAAACTCAGGAAAGAGTTAGATTTATCTATATTTATATATCTATAAAATTGGGAAAGGAAGGTGGAAGAACAAAGCTAAATATATTTAAACACAGAAAAAGAGGTAATTCGAACAACTCACCAAATAACATAAAGAAATGGGAATACTGAGCAATAACATCAGAAACAAGCTGGTTTTGAAGAACTTCTGTAGACAATTGGTACATACATGATGGTGCTGTTGGATATACTTCATTATAATAAAGTCACCAATCACTTGTGAGAGGATTTACCAAAGAGGGCAGGAAAAAGAGAGAGAGAACTTTCCAGAAACATACAGATTTGCCTAACGTGACATTTTTTAACAATACATGAAGCCTGCTCACTTCATTTGGCACAAGAACTTATTCTTATCAGGTCTGTGTGCAGTCACTGCAAAATACAGGAATGGTAATAGATCAGCTTGAAGGTCTCTAAATGACACACAGTAACATATGCTAAAGACATAATTTTGACTGCTGCTCATTTTTTCTGAAAGTGCTAGGTATAAGAGCGTGCTCAGCTACTCCTTTTTGTATAAGGAAGTTAACGTTCTCCACCTTCTTCAGAATAAGCCCAGCCTCATTTACACACATATTCTTGTCACAGAACAGTAATGAACAGTTCTCACTTTTGTCAAGTTGTTCCTTACTCACCATTATGTCTTCATTATCTACAGGCCAGCCAGGGGTCAGTCTTCTTTTGGACATAATAGAAGCAGCCATAAGATTTTCAGGTTAGACTGCTCTAACAGGCTGTGCACACCATACTTTAATGATGTGTTCTTTATTAAAGAACTCAAGGGAACTGTAACCTGTAAAATAAAAAACAGAAGTAGCAGCTCTTTAATAAATGATTGGCCTGTTTAGTGTTGACAATGCTTTTCCTCTTCTCATCCAACATGATTAATTTGGGCATTTCAAAAACATGCGGAAAACCAGACTGATCAGATCAGAAGTCCTTCTAGCTCATAGCTCTGTCTCTCACAGAGGCCAGCTTGAATTGCTCTAGGGAAGTGGATAAGGATGGTGTAATTGATACTTCCCTAGAAGGTAATCCTTCTAAAAATTAATTCCTCTCCAAAGTTATAAGATCTTCATCATTTTCATTTGTCTTTTAGCTCTAAATGAGGTAGACTTGAAGATTTTGTATGTTAACCAAAAATTAATCCTAACAATCAGTTGGGATGCCCAGGCTGGAGACATATAAATAATGGTAGTGTGAACTGAGGGTGTTACTCAATAGTGTTTGGGTGAAACACTCTTATGTGGCAGAGATGTTCAATAAAGTAATGACTTAGAAGAGCAAAGAGGTAAAATTTTAAAGAATTGCATGCATAACTGACCAAGTAAGTTTTTAAACTTTCCTTCTGCCTGAGTTTTACTAGCTCTTCCCTCTAAAGTGCTTTTAGATAAATCAGGTAGGTTTGATGCTTTCTGAATCAGAACACATCAGAGGAAGTCTCACAATTCTACTGTGTGCCAAGGAGATTTCCTAGGGGGCTCTTTGTAACTACATATATCTTTCTCAAAAATAAATGATGAATCATATAAACAGATTCCTAAACAGATTCAATGACGGGTGCTATTTTGTCTGTTCAAATCAAGGTAATTTACGTATCATATGATGTATCCTGTGCATTCCCTTATTCATTTGCATCAAGGTGATTTACGTATCATATGATATGCATGTATCCTGTGCATTCCCTTATTCATTTGCCTCGTTCCTGCATATTTCTGAATAAGTTGTTGAGAAAAGATAATTGCTTACTTATAATATGTTGTTTATTCATTCAACTTAAACCTGTCTTCACAAAAGAAAAATCATAGCCCGAGAAGTGTCTAAAAGAGGAACACAAATGCTTTTTTCTACCTCACATATGAAAAAGATAAAAGAATATTTCCCAAAAAGTAATAAAAATAAGTCACTGAAGCCATGAAAATAGACAAAAACATGATTGGAAACAGCAGGAAAAATTTCTTCTTCATGTTCTACTTCTTTTATGTCTACTGTAACCTTTCATTGTGAACCTGCACAACCCCACTGCACGGAGGTGGTACTCTAGTTAGAACTGACGGATCATAGCTTCTGAAAACCTTAGCAATTTTCCTAATGAAAGATTGATAAGAAAATCAGTTCATACTTAAGCTGTTTCAGGATATGTTAATGGAGAATAAAATTCTTAAGATATTGTCAACCAAAATTACTGCTATTGTGAATTTAAATCTGACACTTTTTAATATCATGTGGCTTGCCATATAGAATATCAAAAGAATAATTTTATCAGTAGATGGACCCAAACTCTAAAATACTTTTGTTCTGATCCTTTCTTCACTATCACAATTCTTTCCTTACAAGTTCCAAAATAGTCTCATTTACGAAAAGAAAGACATTTTATTTCTCATGAGTATTTAAATTGGGATATTAATGTAATTCCCTGACTGTGCTAATATTTTGGGTTTCATTATATGTTGCTCCTCCTGTTTAGTCTTTATTCTACACAACAATAAGTGAATTCAAAGTGTCTGTTTTCTGTGAAGGTTCAAAACACCCTTTGGTCTGATTTTAAGCTCATTCATTAACCTATAATATTCAAAATAATTTTATTTTTTTTTTTTCCCTTCGATACATCCTGTTCAATGTCCTCCTATACATCAACATTCTTCTTAACAAGACTAGCTTGGTCCAGAAAGAACAGCCAGAAGACCACTTGCTATTTCCTTCTTTTTTGAGAAGCTGAATGCCAGACTTGTTTCTTGCCCTCCTTTAAACTAGGAAATAATTCGGTGATCTTAATTTGTAACGTTCACCATTATGAGCTACCTAATTACAGCCACTAATCTATCCTGAAATTGTGTCTTTGTTCTGTCTTGTGAAGTCAAAGAAACTCTAGAGTTTGCATAACTAACTACAGAATGACTGTGGCAGGGGATGAATCTTCTGGCAACATCAAACTAGAACATCTGTTCTTCATTGTCAGCCCCTCACTCCTGGCCCAGCAAGAACCTGAGGAAAACAAAACACAGGCAGGATTCCTGAGCACCAGTGTCCCCAAGCTGCTCCAGAAGCAGGCCAATACTATTGGCAACTGGCATATATCACAGTATTTGAACAGCTCTAAGCTAGGAGAAACAAACTAGTTCAAAGAAAAACATTCTAGAAGATGGAAAAACTATATTTAAACCCCTGTTCAAATAGCCCTACTTCAATGAGACAGTGAGTTTATCATCATGCTCTGTGCTAAGATATCTATCATATTTTAATAAATTTGTATAAGCTTATGTTAAACTTATATGGAGATATGTGTGTGTTGATACAGTAATTCAAATATGTATATTTAGAAGGCTAAATGCAGCAGGGAGACACCACACAGTGGACAACAGAGTTAACAGAAGTCAAGTTGATTCCAACAAATCTGAGGTAGGGTCGGATAAATCTAGCAGAAGCAACTAGAGCCAAGCACAGGACAAACTACTCAGATGAGTGTAATCAACCATACAAATATACAACTGGGGTAACAACAGACTACACAGTTGTTAATCTGAGCTTTTATGATTTACAGAGAAGCACTCACCAGTTAGAGTCGTTGGTTGGAGAAGACCGAAGGGGGATGACATAATAGTAAAAAATAGAAATATAAAAAGCCACATCAAGAGCAAAAGTAAGGATAGTTTTCATAGAGATAATGGATATCCTTGGATATCCATTATCCACATGACATCAATGGATATCCACATGACATCCTTGTTTCCAAATTGGAA